>NC_079456.1:21121556-21125786 GCF_903798145.1 Danio aesculapii | reverse complement strand
CCCTGGTTAATCTCTCAGTTTTCTGAAAACTAAACCATGCCATCCTTCTTCCAGAAACTTTTGGACTTGAAGAGGCTTTGATGTCGATTGCAAGCAAAACAGCTCGTTCCCCAAGGATGATTTAATTGCTCACATTCCATCATTGGATCGTTCTTGACAATATGGCGACAGATGGTGAGAGAGAGAGATCAGTTTAAACCCACACCCCTTTACTTCCCGTCCCCTGCGGTAGCTGTCAGAAAGACCTGGATCATTTCATCAGATGGATTTTATAATGACGCTCCAATTCCACACACCAAAGTGGAATCAGCAAGAGGGTTTGTTTACACAGCATATCAAGGTGTCTTCATGCTGGCGTTCACTGAGGCGGCATCCAAAAAATATTCACTTGAGCCTTGTGGAAATGGATCCGCTCAATAGAGAGTTTGCCAGATGTCGTTTTACTAGTTGTCAGATGGAAGAAGGATGTAGAAAGAATGACGAAGGGCCAATTGATTTTGTTTGTTGGTGATGGATGGGACACCTTGTTGAACCGCTGAGCTATACTTCATTCCGATAGGATGCTGTGTAAAGCTCATCTCATCCAAGCAGTAAGCAAGCTGGGTGGATCTTATATTCTGTTCAACACCCTACATAAAATACAAAAAAAACTTATGAATTCTGTATTTATAGTGATTACTTATAACTGTTTTAGAGACAGACAATTACTTAGTGTAACGGAGGCCAGCTAGCGAAGTGCTATGCAGGTAAACATCACTCTTCTGATCTCTAAAGGTGCTCTAGTGACAGATGCTTGAAGCCTTGGTCATTAGCCTCCTTGTTAGAGCAACAGACTCCCATACAAAGAATCGCAGGTTTGATCCCAGCTCAGAGCAGGTTGGGTGCAGTAGGACCGGTGGGTTACATTAGCTTTATTTCATTAGGTTCAGTAGGTTACATTAGGTTTATTCCTGTTATATTTTTTTAAATATTAGTGTTTAAAGTGGATTTATTTGTGAAAAACAGCATTGCAATTGATAAATTCCAGCAGAGTTGCTGTGAGCAAATTTCATATCAAAAGCTTCACCCACCCCCCATGAGCAAATTTCATATCAAAAGCTTCACCCACCCCCCATGAGTTTTGACAGAAGTTTGTGGCCAAAAACGACACTACTCATAATGCTGTACAGCGATTCCACCAATCAGTGTCAAGCTTTTTGACTCCACCCACTCTAAAATGTTTAACAGTAGAGTTTAAAGTGAAAACCAATTTTACCCATGATGCTTGACAGCAAATACCACCAATTAGATAGCTGCCTGGAGTAAACTTAACCGAGTTTTCAGTGCCGCCATTTCCTAAGACGTTTAACGACAAGATGTGAAGTAAAAAAAAACTGCATTGCCTTTGGTGCTCTACAGAATTTCCACCAATCAGTCTTTGAGCATAAATTACACCAGTCTCTAGCATTGCCCTCTCAGTGCAGAACAAAAAATCCACTAGTCTACACTAATCCAGATAAATCTGAAAATGGCAGTAAGAGATGCTCCACTATTGTTTTCAATTGTTTTCCAAAATTTGACACTGAAGTGGCTGAAAACTCATTTGTTTCTCTACAGCGGATATAGTATGTTAAAGCATTTATTTAACCCAGACTCTATGAAACATTGTGTTGATATGTCAAAGAACAACGCCAAGTTTTTAAAATGGACTGATCAGTGAGGTGGAGTGTTTTTGCTGCAAGTAACACAGGAGTACACTGTAAAAAATACAGGGTTCCACACAATTCCTTCATGTTGTCCCAACACAAATCAATTAAGTTAACTTAATCATTTTTTTTTACAAATTTAAGTAGATTGAACATAAAACAATTAAGTTGTCCCAAAAAAACCCAAAATGGTTTTAACTCATTTACATAGGTAATTTAAAGAAGCATTTTGAAGTCATTTTTTGAGTCTATAATGTTGCAAAAGCAAGAAAGAATACAGAGAGGGAGAATGGCCGAAACAATACCTCGGAGTAAATATTTCATGTCCAAGAAAAGCAAGCTGAAGCATGTACAAACTGACAATCTTTAACAATACTGTCCAAATGGAGAGAATCCAAAACAGCTGTTGTCCAATGTCCTCCACCATTATAGCTGAATTGATCACATGACAAAAATGTAGTTTTCGAAAGCCTCTGTTTTCATAGTCCACACTTTAAAAATGGCATTTTCACATTTATCCACTTTGGTCAACGTTTTCTAAAAAGATGTTTTTGTCAGGCTAAAACAGAGATAAAAATATGCATTTTTTAAAATTAAAAGCGTAATAGTGTGGACATGACCTGAGTCGCACCAAATTCCATATTTAACAGCTGAATTTTTGATAAACTACATTACCCATAATGTTGTACAGCACCAGTCAGACTAATCAAAGTACTTTCTAAACCTGTGGTCTGAAAAAAGTGGGCAGGACTTAATGCACCCTGTACCCTTCACTTCCTGTATCCAGGTGTCATTTGACTGCTCTCGGGGTCTTGTATAATGACAGCGCATCCGTCTACAGTAGACAAGGCTGAATTCAGAAGAGACAGCTGATGGACCTTACAGGACCTGTCATGAATTTCTCATGTGACTTAAAATAGAAAGTACAGGCAAGCTTTAACATCTCAAGCCTGTTGCCAGGCATTGATGAATTATTCAGCTATAATGGAAAACATGTTGCCATCATAGTCACATGTGGCAGTTTCATACTGTAGCAGCAAAAGCGCATCACGTTCTTTCTGTTTCCATTTCTTTTTTTCTGCCTTTCTTTCTTGCTTTTTGTCTTTTCTTACTTTCTTGCTTTCTATTTCTTTTTCTTTCTGTCTGTCCTTCTGTCTTTAGTTTTTCTTTCTTTGTGTTTCAGTCTTTTTTCTTTCTTTCTTTTTTTACTACTTTAATGTTATTATTTTGTTTCTCTGCTAAATATAACAGGTTATTTTGTTTTCTTTTTTCAACTTTATCCACAAAATATTGCTTTTTGTATTCCCGATGTAGATTTTTTGGTTGGTATTTAGTACTTGGTTGTGTGTCAGAGAGTTTTTTCCAAGGCGACAGGTTTTACACTTTATCATTGTGCTTTTTTCTTTCTGAAAGGATGTTTTTCAAGAAAACTATTGGTTCTCCATTGTCTGTGTTCGAGAGTCACAGCTCAAACATGTCACACCAGAAAGGAAACAAACGTTGAAATTGGCTAATCCATCTTGTTTGTCAAACACATGTCATTTCTCAAATACAACTGACTGTTTTTTTTGTTTGTTTTTTGTTTTTTTTTTTATAGAAAGAGAAGATGTTAACAATAATTTTTTTATTAGGAGGTCAATCTAGATTAGATTAAAAAAACTCTAAGTCAATTGGGTTTGTAATTAATATATATATATATATATATATATATATATATATATATATATATATATATATATATATATATATATATACACACACACACACACACACACACACACACACACACACACACACACACACACACACACACTTACCGGCCACTTTATTAGATACACCTTACTTGTACTGGGTTGTACCCTCTTTTGTCTTCAGAACTGCCTTAATCCTTCGTGGCATAGATTCAACAAGGCACTGGAAATATTCCTCAAAGATTTTGGTCCATATTGACATGATCGCATCACGCAGTTGCTGCAGATTTGTCGGCTGCACATCCATGTCTCTCGTTCCACCATGTCCCAAAACGGTGCTCTATTGGATTGAAATCTGGTGACTGTGGAGTACAGTGAACTCATTGTCATGTTCAAGAAACCAGTCTGAGATGATTCACGCTTTATTACATGTCACATTATCTTGCTGGAAGTAGCCATCAGAAGATGGGTACACTGTGGTCATAAAGGGATGGCCATGGTCAGCAACAATACTCAGCCAGGCTGTGGCGTTGACACGATGCTCAATTGGTACTAATAGGCCCAAAGTGTGCCAATAAAATATCCCCCACACCATTACACCACCACCAGCCTGAACCTTTGATACAAGGCAGAATGGATCCATGCTTTCATGTTGTTCATGCCAAATTCTGACCCTACTATTCGAATGTCACAGTAGAAATCGAGACTTGTCAGACCAGGCAACGTTGTTCCAATGTTCTACTGTAATTTTGGAGAGCCCGTGTGAATTGTAGCCTCAGTTTCCTGTTCTTAGCTGACAGGAGTGGCACCAGGTGTGGTCTTCTGCTGCTGTAGCCCATCCGCCTCAAGGTTGG
>NC_079456.1:21067382-21121356 GCF_903798145.1 Danio aesculapii | reverse complement strand
ACGTGTTGTGCATTCAGAAATGCTCTTCTGCTCTTCTCGGTTTTAACGAGTGTTTATTTGAGTTACTGTTGCCTTTCTATCAGCTGGAACCAGTCTGGCCATTCTCCTCTGACCTCTGGCATCAACGAGGCATTTTTGCCCACAGAACTGCCACTCACTGGATATTTTCTTTTTTTTTTGGACCATTCTCTGTAAACCCTAGAGATGGTTGTGCATGAAAATCCCAGTGGATCAGCAGTTTCTGAAATACTCAGACCAGCTTGTCTGGGACCAACAAAACATTCCCCATTCTGATGCCCGGTTTGAACTGCAGCAGATCGTCTATATCTATCTGTCTGTCTGTATGTCTGTCTATTTGTCCGTCCGTCCATCCGTCCATCCATCCATCCATCCATCCATCTATCTATCTATATATATTTAATTTAGTATTTGATAATTTATTCATTATTATTATTTTAGATAACCCGTCCTTAAAAGGTTTCAAAATGAAAGAAAAATGTATACTTTCCATATATTATTATATATTTATATAAAATGATTTTCATGTTATTTCCAAATATTGCTATTAGTTCGTTTTCATTTTATTTACAGAATGTTTATTTCTCTTTGCATTATTATTCCATTATGATATTCATCTTAGTATATTTACTAATATTGCCGTAATTCATCTTTTTGGCTTCACTTAATATTCATAAGTAAACAAAAGTATTAATTTAATTACTTTAATTCTCACGTTATTCTCTGAATATTACTGAATTTATATAATAAACTTATAAATTCACAGAATTCTGACATTTCTCTACATTGCTTGTTCTAAAATTCACTTCTCAAAGTCGTTAGATAACCAGTCTCCATAAGGGTGTTATGTTTCAAAATAAAAAAAAGGACTGCAGTCTTTTTGACTTTGCAGAGCTTGCTGGAAAAAGTAGCGAGCGCTGGATATTCCTCTGTACTTCATATCTCATTTCATCCTCCTTCCTCTCGTTGCTCTTAAGCCTGTTCTGAAAGAGGCCTTAGGATTGTCAGTCATTTGCAGTGGCTCAGCGTTAATTCCTCACGAACGCGCAGGGCATTGATGGCGCTCGCACCCACTGGATTTATTTGGTGACAGTTAAAATGCAAAGTTTGAGCTCTCTGGGGGGAATGAAAAGGGAGCATTCGTCAAGTTTCCATTGTCGAAAGCTTTCTGAAATTCCTCTGCTTTTTCCGCCTGTCTTTCCCTAAGCCTGCTTCTGTCTTGCCGTATAATCTCCCTCAGCGTAGTTTCCCGAAATTATTCATTACTGTTCTTGTGTTAAAAAGAGATTTGTTGAATGAAAATTTCTACGATGAGTTTGAAACATGTAACAAAATCGAACATTGCCTTTAAGCGAAGAAGCATTTCATAAGCTACGTTTCTATCCACCTATGTTTATGCACATTTTGGATATGCACATAAAAATCATCTGATGAGAATGCCAAGATGCGCATACGTTTTGAAAATGCGCAAAAAAAATGTATGCGCATAACTGATTAGGATAAACTTTTTATTCGATAAGAAAAGATGTGCATAAACTACAATGGAAACACTTTTACCGAACAAATTCCAGTATGCGCATTAAAAGTGTGGTGATAAAAATGTGTGTGAATGGACAAACCAGCAGGCTGAACACACTGTGGCCTTAACCATCTAAGTATTAGTGTTATTATATTATTAATTACCTCCAGAACTGTCTATGCTCCGTGTCTCTGTCTTTGCCGTCAGTTAATCAGGAAGTGACGATTTTTGTTCACTTTGACTCGTTGAATGGAAACGCTGCTTTATTCGCACATCTTTTATGCGATATTCCAGTATTGAGCGTAAAATTGGAAACAGCTATAGTTTGGCTTTCTGAACGTGTTTTTGTGTTAAAATGGAGCAAGATTTTCTTAATGTTTGAACAGTTGTTCTGGTGTCTCTTTGAACATATTTATTTTAATAAAATTGTAAAAAATTGGTTTTGGTTTATCTTTTCTTTAATGAACTGGTTGAGTGACCAATTCAACGAAACACACTTTTTTCAGGCGCATTTGACAATTAGTACAATATTCTCTCGCCAATTTGTAATTTTTGGATTTTTGTGGCTAATTTGCATGAGTTTGTACGATTTCATTCATACACTTTGCTCATCCCTCAATGACGATTGGGTTTCGAGGTGGGGTTTGGTGCCACGCCTCATTTTTAAAATCTTACATTTTTGAACGACTGAACTTTGTACAAATTGCGACGAATTAGCCTGAAAACTGGCAAAATGTAAAATAGTTATGTTGTTTGTGAGATCAGGCTGAATATTCTGATATGTTTACGTCATTTTATTTTTTTTAAAAAAGGTGCTTATTTAAAATTTGAAATGCTATTTTATTTGCTGAATGCAGCTATATAGTCTTCTTGCAATAGTGATTATTTTATACTACAAAGCTATGTCCAGCTATGCTGTACTTGCAATATTAAATTTCGCAATTTAGATTTTTTTTATTTGTAATTGCAGCTCACTCATGCAATGTTGGTATTTCTGACATATTGCACACTGTTAATAATTCCCTGTAGAATATACAGTAACTTACTGTAAATCAGTTACAGCAAAAATATCGTATTTACATTTACAGCACCATTTATTTTCCTGTATATGTACACTGTAAGTTAAGGTAACTCAAACCGTTTGAGGAAACCGGTTGCAACAAACCATTTAAGTTCAAAAAGTAATCCTAATGAGTAGAACTTAATCCATTTGAGTTAATGAAGCAATTTGATCACAGTAAAACCCAATAAATGAAGAGAACTCAAACCAGCTGAGTACTGTAAAACCCAGTAAGTTAAGGCAACTCAAACCGTTTGAGGAAACCGATTGCAACAAACTATTTGAGTAAAAAAAAAACTAATCTATACGAGTACTGTGAACTTACTCCATTTAAGTTGAAGTAATGAGGTATTTAATTAGGTCATTACCTTCTACACTGAGTTCAAAACTCTTTTCAAATGAGTAGAATTAACTTTAATCCAATTTTGAGTTAACTACACTCATTTCACTTGATAAAGTTGACTGTTGGGTTTTACAGTGCATTTACGGTATTGGATATATTTACTGTAAAATATACAGTAATGTTCACAATGCAACTCAAAAACACAGAAACATACTGCATAACTGTCCTACAGTAAAATACAGTTCATATTACAGTTAAATACTGTGTAATTTACAAAAACTTTTAACAGTGTAATAAAACTTTATTACGTGTAATTGTTGCAGGTTTCTCATAAATGGGAACATCGTTCAATGTGAATGTCCGTTTTTGAACAAGATTATATTCTGAAATCTCTTTGTAGGTTTTAGTCATTTATAAGTTCATGTTTACAGCTTTTTGTCTGGTAATTGCTTGTACTTTATTTTTATTTTTCACAATGTGTCTCTATCTCAGTTTCTGGAGTCTAAATGCAATGATATTATGTGGTGCCTGAAAAATAGTCCCAAGCTAGGGTAACTACTGTAGGTAACAGTGCTGCGTAATATCATTGCGCCTGCTGCAGCCATGGTACTGCAGCATAACTCCTTGATGATTACACCAGAATTAGTCTCTTAGTGCACAATGTAACTGCAGAAGTGTCAAGTTTAAATGAGAAAATTATCTAAAACTTTTTTTTTATGAGATGCTAATGGTCTAATTCGATTCAATGAGCTTTGCTAAGCTAAAACTGAACAGACAAAATCTAATCCACTTCCTGTGGATGTTCGAAAACTGCAGCAAAACACTTTCTGGTTAGTTATCTGTGCCAGTGGGGATAAAATCCCACAACATGCGGAAATGTTAGCAACGCAGCAGGTTTTCTGCGAGACCCCTGGTTAGCCTGCTGTCTCGTGGTCTCGTTCCTAGAGACATTATAAGTCTGCCAGCTGTCACCGCTAGGCCACAGTTGTCTAGCCAGAGCAGAGATTAGCGCTGGTTATTGGGAACGGGAAAAGCAGGCGATGTGCCACAGGATTAAGAAAGACGCTGAAGTAGGCCAGGCTCGCATCCAGAACAAAAATATGGGGGCCGCTGTCCCAGAACATTGCCCCCGCGTAATAGCAGTTAATCCTTTTATTTTACTCCAGCACATGCGTGTCATATTTCTGACGAGGTTTAATGTTGTGACAAAAATAAGTTTACACTCCATGTTTGTTTTTTTGTGTGTGTGTATGTGTGTCATGTGAGTTTGTATTCATAATTCAAGTTTGACACGGAGTGGGTGGTAAACAGCATTACTTATGGATGCTGCTGGTGTTTGTGCGTTTTTGTCATTGTTGCTAATCAGTCGTGCTGTGCGATATGAGAAGCTGGATTATATTATCCTGCAAGCTCAGGGAAACTCATTCAAGGTTTGAATTACTCTCTTTTGTTTAATCAGATCAAGTGTTTATTGCTTGAGGTGGCTGCTTGTTGACACATTTCTCTAACGAAGCCTGTTTATGAAGCACTGAAAGGTAATTATGATGATTTCTCACTGTTTGGACTTTTTGTTTTCTTTATAGCCTACTTTTTATTAGACTTTTTATTTCACAACTGTGACTTTTTCTTTAATTGTAATTTATTTTCTTGTTCTTATACTGCAGCGTGACTTCTACTAGTAGCAATTCTGTATATTAAAAGGCATAGTTCACCCAAAACCTTTATTAGTTTCTTTTTTCTGTTGAAGACAAAAGAAGATATTTTGAAAGATGTTGAAAACCTGTAACCATTGACGTCCATGTTGTTTATTAAATCGGTATAAAATAAACCTTAACCTTATTTGTTTTTAATTACCATGGAAATCAGTTTTGGAACCATTTTACTGCGAGTAAATTTTATTTTTAGAGTAAACTACAACTTTTTCTTTGGAATTTTCTTTTCTAGTTCATTTGTTTTGTAATTCTTACATAATACAAAACTAAACGGTTTTAATATGCCTCAATAAGCTTAAATGCCTAAAATGTCTTATAATGTGATCATTTCTGATGCTGTGTTCACACCAGACATGGCACGTGCGAATAAATCTCGATATTCCCGCGTAAATAGTCACGGAACATTTAGAGTTTACTCGCATTTGTGCATCAAATTCATTTCACAATATACACGGATTCGCGTCATGGGCGGGGGCATCTGTCTGCTTGGTGACTCTAACTTCATTGCTAAATGGCTAACATAGGTTTTATTTAGAGAAAAGCTGTGTTTATGTGCTTTAGGAAGGCTGGAAAACAGCATATATTCGAGTCCACTAGATCCTTTCAGAGGTGCACAGAGCACAGAGCTCTATATCAACTCTTCCAGTAACTATACCTGGATGATGGAGGCTTTCAGTGGTGCTTCGGTGTCAGCAAGAGGATTTCCCCTCGGGACACCAACAACAGGCACCACATCATAACCACGCCCCTGCAAGAGCAAGCTCCTGATTGGTTAACGCGGCGCGAATGTCCGCTGAAGTTCTCGAGCGATTCAAAACACTCAACTCGCAGGATGTTTATTCGCGTCTTGGCATTGATTAACATGTAAATCACTAATGCTTGATGATCCACCTGCTTCTGGTGTGAACGCAGCATTACAGTCCCACTTTTACTACAATTGTGTGTTGATTTACTTTTTTGAGAGTTGCAACTTTAGATTTTATGCATTTTTGTAATTTTTTGTTTGAAATCTACAGCTTTTTTCTTGCTTTTTTTCACAATTGGCTTCTTTTATTTAAAATATTGCAATGCGGGTTGCAGCTTTTATCTCTCTGTAGTTACAATTATCTCATGATAAAGCTTCATATCACACTATAATATGCAACTCTCACTTTTTTTGTCTTGTAACAGCTAAAACACCATTATACCAATGTGGCTTTCTTACAATTGCAACTTGCAACTTTATTTCTTGCCATTGCAATTATATTCTTATATTAATTATATTCTTATATTAACCCCTTTAAACCCTGTGCCCATTACAATTGACATCACATGTCAGCCCATGCTGTTTGTGGTTCCTGAGCATTTCATCTAATTTAACGCCTGAAGTCCATGAGAGTGGATGACTGTCATTCTATCAAATGGCGGTAAGGCTCTGCACGTTGCAATTTGAAATTTCTTTTTTAAAAATCCACTACACTGAAAAGCAGCACATTTACAATGGTTTTATTCAGATTTTTTTAATATATTTGTCAATATTTCATAGATTGTATGTAAAAAAAGAGGGATTGCACTTATTAATTAAAGTGTAAAATCTTTTGTAACATTGCAAGCTTTAGATCAGGATTTTTCCAAATATGTCTGTCCATTAGGATGCATAATGGGTTCAAGATATGTTTCTCAAACTAAATCACTAGTAATGCTGATTTAACTTTATATTTATATATATATATATATATATATATATATATATATATATATATATATATATATATATATATATATATTTATATATTTATATATATATATATATATATATATATATAATTCATATGCAGAATATACAGGTCTTGGAGTTCTTGAGCATATAGCAGATATAAATATCTCAGATGTGGACACTGTGGAGTGATGAGGAAGATGAAGATTGTTATAAACTTATAAACAAGGTGCAATTTATTAAACAAAACCTTCAAAATTAAAGTAAAAATGTTACAATCTTAATGTTTGTGATTTAAAAAATTTATATCAAGATTATACCAGCAATCATGTCTTTTTTTGTATTTTATGTTGGTATAATGTTCAACTGCTCTAACATGATGTCCATTGAAATGGACAAAAATATATATACTTAAAGGGTGTTGAATTTTCATCATTATAATTTGGTCTCATTTATTAGAGAGCTGTGAAAACGTACTTTTACATTTTTCAGAAACTTGGAACATAATTCAGGCCTGAGGGGATTAATTTAGTTTATTATCTTAGAGATTTTGTAGTGACATTTTTGCATAATTACAGTTTTATTTATTGTAAATAATATCTAACAATGTGACTAATAACAGTATCCTCAATACCAAATATTCATCACCGTGGTCATCAATTACCACCAATCAAAAGCTTGACAAGATGCTTTTTCCATGCAGGCTTTTTCCACTTGCGTGTCGTTCTATTGGTTGTCCCATGTTTTGTCTGTAACTTAAGCGGAGGTTTATGAACCTGTATTTTCAAGGGACTCCGTTTGACTCAAGTCACTCTAAACTTAACCTCAGGCTTATTATCCAGCAGCAGCTGCAGGGGTCAATGCTGACCTGGTGTCAAGTGGTTGTCACCATGTTCTCAGATTTATACAGGTCGACTGGAAGCAGTGATAAATGTATGGAGTCATGTTCAAATATATATTGTAAATCCTCTGTCAAAAGCTAAATATACTACATACAGAAGGAAAAATAAGTATTGAACCTTTTTTGTTTTCAGAAAATATGTCTAAAGGTGCTAAAGTAATCCATAAATACAAAGAAAACAAAAGTAACTGGTTTAGATATTAGGTTATTTGTAATAAAATGAAATTGACACTGGAAAAACATTGAACACATGAAGAAGGGAAGGTGTAAAAAGGCATGGAAAACCCAGACATCAGCTGATATCTCTTAGTAGTAAACCAGGATTGAGATTTCAGTAAGACTGTGATCCCAAACACAGCCAAGGAAACTCTCAATTGGGTTCATAAAAGAAAATCTAGATTGGCGCAGACAATCGCCTGACTTGAATCCAATAGAAAATGAGAACTAAAGATCAGAGTTCATAGACGAAAACCACAGAACGGTCAAGATTTTTAGACTCTGTTGAAGGTGAAGAAACCTGAGCAATGAATGTGACTCCATTCCCCATACATGAGACATCTTGAAGCTGTCATTACTAAAAAAAACATCCTTTAATTCAGTGTATTAAATACATTTCAGTCGTTCATTATTTAACACATTTTTCAGAATTTTTTATTTTATTTGTATGTTTAGATTTTTGTTTTCATTTTTTTAAACCAAAATCTGGGTCAATTTCATCTCAACATCTCCTTTAGAAATTTATTTACCTGAAAAAATACCATATATATAATGCTTTAAAAACCCTATGCGACCCACATAGCTTTACCTAAGAACTTTTTACACTTATAAATACACTCTTTGAGAAGACTATAAAAACTAGTCAAGGAGAAGTTACAACCTTTTCTTCTAAATTCAGTCAAGTGAGCCAAGAGTGTGTGTGTTTCTTTTGATCAATGTGCATTTTCCAGGCTTCATCTCTGCCATTTTAGCCATTGAGTTTGAACTCCTTATGGCAGCTGAACTCGACTAGTGTCAGGCCGAGATTAGAGCAACCATTGATTTTGAGACGCTTTAAAAGCAGTTTATTCCTTGACACATTTCATCAGTGAAACCTCGAAATGCTCAAGACACCCTTGAAACTGCAATTTCATAGATGTCTTTCTATTCTCATTGCCAGTTTATGGATCTCTAGCCTTTCTTGGTTGCTGTTTTCTGTTCGTGTTTTGTTACAAACCCTAGTGAGCTGCCTGTAGAAGCATTCTCTTAAGTATTCTTAAATACTTGATTATGCTACCTCATTTTAAGCTAATGTACAGTATTGTGTTTACTCAGTAAGAAAAAAAATAGGTTCAAGATGGTGGGAGAAGTTGTACAGTATGTAAGTGCTGATTTGAAGTGTTTTCTTATGCTGGGTTCTCACCAAAGCTAATTTAAGTATTCGTGTGAGTAGATTACAAAATCAACGTAAATGCACAAACAGGCACATATTTTGGCAAGCGGAGTCAATGACATGGAATGCACAGGATATTTACTACAAATGTGTGGAATTCATCTCAATCGCATCTTCCATAGTTCTCTTTCTGAAGTAGTCTCTGTGCATAATTTATTTGTGGAAACATTGTAGTGAGATAATTTCTTGCCACATTCAAATAAATGAAAAAAAAAACCTTTCGCTTTTGCTTGCTTTTTAATGTTTTAGACATTAAATGAATGTTTACAAATTAATTTTGAATTTTCTTGAAAATTAATTCATATATATATATATTTAAATGCTTTTAAATTTAAATATATATATTTTGAAAATATATAAAAATGTACAGTTGAATTATTAGACCCCCTGAATTATTAGACACCCTGATAAATTTTTTTCCCCAATTTCTGTTTAAAGGAGAGAAGATTTTTTCAGCGCATTTCTAAACATATTAGTTTTAATAACTCATTTCTGATAACTGATTTATTTTATCTTTGTCATGGTGACAGTAAATTATATTTAACTAGATATTTTTCAAGACACTTCTATACAGCTTAATGTGTCGTTTAAAGGCTTAACAGGGTTAATTAGGTTAACTAGGCAGGTTAGAGTAATTAGGCAATTTATTGTATAACTATGGTTTGTTCTGTAGACTATTGGTAAAAAAATTTGCTTAAAGGGGCTAATAATTTGGACCTTAAAATGTTTTTTAAAAAATTAAAAACTGCTATTATTCTAGCATAAGTAAAACAAATAAGACTTTCTCCAAACGAAAAAATATTATCAGACATACTGTGAAAATTTCCTTGCTCTGTTAAACATCATTTGGGAAATATTTTAAAAAGAACAAAAAATGCAAAGGCGTTTTTAGTTGTTGAAACATAAATGTTAAGATTATTTGTGGATTGGTCTTGGTCACTTAAGAGTCCTCTTCACTACTACTAACATTTCACTGTTTTGAGAGCTAGTTTTAGTGCTAAACAGACCCAAATTATGTTCAAAGTTTCTGAAAAATGTAAAAGAATGTATTTGTATATATATATATATATATATATATATATATATATATATATATATATATATATATATATATATATATATATATATATATATATATATATTTGTCCATTTCAATGTCTTTTCAATGTTTCAAGTCTGAGATATTCCCATCTTCTACAGTAAATGCTCAAGAACTTTGAGATTTCTATATTCTACATATGAAATTGTTTCAGCAATAAAGTAGTACATCGATATAGTTTATATATATATATATATATATATATATATATATATATATATATATATATATATATATATATATATATATATAAAAGTTCAATCAGCATTACTGGAGAGTTAGTTTCATTAACAGATCTTGAACCCATTGTACATCCTGGATAGACATATTTAAAAAAACCTGATCTAAAGTTTGCAGTGGGAGAAAAGATTTTAAACTTTAAATAGTAAGTGCAATCCCTCTTTTTTTTAACATACAATCTATGAAATATTGGCAAACATCAATTATGTCTGTGTCTGGAGTGAAGTTATGCCATAGTGCTTTTTAGTGGATGTTTTTTTTTTTGCTGGACGCGTAGTAGGAGGTGAGCTTCCCTCCCTCCAGGACATCTACACCAGGCGGTGCATGAGGAAAGCCAAGAGAATCATCAACGACTCCAGCCACCCAAGCCATAGACTTTTCTCTCTGCTACCCTCAGGCAGACGGTTCCGCAGCATCCTGTCACGCACCAGCCAACTGAAGAAAAATGTTTCTTCCCTCAGACTATTAGGCTGATGAACACTTAATAAACCACACACAAGCTCTTCCATACCCCTCACTGCAGTGCACACCATTAATATGCAGCATGCACTGCACTTTAACCAATTCATACTTAAAACAATACTGCCTACAACTATGTGTACACCTATTCATTGTACATATTGCTGTCAACATTGTCAATTTTACATTGTCCTGTTTTTTTTTTTGTGAGTATGTTGTTGTTTGTTGCTGTATTTTGCACCGTCTGGAGCCAGCATCTAAGCTTTTCACTCATCATAGCACACGTGCTGCTGATAATGTGACAATAAAAGTGATTTGAATTTGATTTGAAAAACATGAGCTGACATATGATGTCCATTGTAATGGACACAGGGTCCGAAGGGGTTAAAAAAAAACCTCAAGCTTATATTAATAATCCTACAAGAGTCCTACATTTTGGATTAATTTAAGATTTTCTCTTAATTGGCATTAGTTAGGCTACTATTAGCCTTAAAATGCTAGTGGATATGTTCCCTGGAGTGTTTTAAGCTTGTTAGCTTAGCAAAATGCTAAAATCGACTCATGTGACCTAAATTTGGCATAGTATGCTGCCTATCTAGTGCACTCTTAATCAAACACTACTGTATGTGCCACACAATCAGTTACAGCCTATTGTATAGAAAGATCTTTAAAGGTTAATATTCTGCCTATCTGCTACTATTAAGTAATTACAAATGAAGTTTCATAATAAGTATGCTGCCTACATAGTGCACTGTATTCACTTACACAATCTGCTAAACCGTTTTAAATGTTTGTTTCTTGAATGCTAGCGTACTGCTTGTATGGGCTTGCTAGTTTGAAACGGTGCTACTTTGTTAGCGGCGGGCTTTTTGCCAAGGGCTTGTGATAATTGGGAGGAACGGGGTAAATTACTGAGGTAAAGACTGAGCGTTGGCTTTCACGCAGCAGGAGAATAAGAAACGGCTCTCATTGGTGCTCAATAACTCTTGCTAATAGTGTCTAATTGCTCTTGCTGATTTGTAAGCGGTGGGAACATTGATTAAAGGCGATGAAGTTGCGAAGCGGCAGCACAAGTGTTGCCAACAGCCGGAGGGCCTGATTGTCATTGCAGCTGCCGCAACTTGCAGTAAAAGATTGGGAATCTCAACCAAAGGTCACACTTTGACTGAATAATCAACTAGCATCTCTATTAGCACATTAGCTCAGTCGTGCACTGTGATCCTGTGGAAATAAGATGTGTTTCAGGTGATACAAGTGATTCTGAGGTAGGTACAAATCTGCTAATTCTGATTCGTCCTTATGAGACTTATTAAATAGTGCTGCAGTGATCAAATAGGTGACCTTTTTACATGCCATTTCCACATCTTTATAAAAAATGTAGCATATCAACTCAGAATGGCATCAATGTGCCACAGTGGGTAGCACGATCACTTCACAGCAAGAAGTTTGCTGGTTCAAGCCCTGGCTGGGTCAGTTGGTATTTCTGTGTGGAGTTTGCATGTTCTCCCAGTGTTCGCGCTGGCTTCCTCCAGGTGCTCCGGTTTCCGCCACAGTCCAAAGACATGCGCTATAGGTGAATTGAAAAAGAATTTAAAAATATTTTTGGTCTTAACATGGATATAGACCTTCTGTCTCTTCTCCTAATTTTTCCTTGGAAACTAATTAGGAACTTGTATGGACAACGATTGTTCTGCCTGTTAACTTTTGCTGCCAGGAAGAACATTTTGAAATCTGGACTACAACTTCTATGTTAAGCGGCTTTGACACAATCTACATTGTAAAAGCGCTACATAAATAAACTTGAATTGAATCGAATGTCATGTATGAATCTCATCCATGAAAGGATGGCGTTCAGTGATTCAAGAGTCTGTTCCCCTGGAATATTTAACATGTCTTAGCCACTCCACAACTGATACATTTATTCGCACTTGGTCACCATATCTGGACAATATAAACCTTGCTTTATGTGACATTTTGAGACTCGGAATGACATGATGTCTTAATGGACATTCATTCATGTGTGTTCTGTTTTCATCAAACTTCTCACTGTTCCCGCCATATTGTATTGTTTGTAACATAATGGTTTATGGCTTTAAAATGTATTTTTTCAAAATTTATAATTTTGAAATTAAAATGGTCGTGCCCAACTGAGCCTGGTTTCTCTCAAGGTTTTTTTTTCTTCACTTTCGCCATTTAGTAAAGTTTTTTTTTCCCTCTCCGCTGTCGCCACTAGCTTGCATGGTTCGGGATCTGTAGAGCTGCGCATCGTTGGATTTGCTCTTTAGTATTTGGACTCTCAGTAGTGATTATTAAATCACACTGAGCTAAACTGAACTTACCTTAAACACTACAAACTGAACTACACTGTTCTAATTTACTATGACCTTTTATGTGAAGCTGCTTTGACACAATCTACATTGTAAAAGCGCTATACAAATAAAGATGAATTGAATTGAATTGAATTGGATCACACTTTATTTTGATGGTCCGTTTGTTGAATTTAAGTTACATTGCATCTACATGCCAACTACTTCTCATTAGATTATAAGTAGACTATTAGGTTAGGGTTAGTGTAAGTTGACATGTACAGTACTTGAAAGTTTCTTATAGTCAGTTAAATGTCTGTTTAGCAGCAGTATCAACAGATATTAAGCAGGCAGTCTCAATTGGACCACCAAAATAAAGTGTTACCCAATCTTGTTTTGTGTTTGTCCAAAAAACAAAGCAAAAACAAAGTAACATAGGCTATTTTAAGTCTCATGAGATGCACAAGACCAAGAAAACAAAGAAAAAAAATGCAAATGAATGTAAACAAGAAGCAAAGAAGGTCATCTTACCATCTTTTGATCACTACACTTGGTTTCTATATTTTAATGCTTTTACATGACATGAGCCTCGCTGCTTGGTTTCTGATTGGCTGTCTGTTGCCAAGCGTCCAGCAGCAACAAGCAAACACCACTCGCTTTCACCTTAAACAAACTTAGCAAATTTAGCAATTCTCTGGAGTATGGTTTCCATAACTCTTGGTAAAATGAGGTGCCAACACCACTTTCAATTTACAGGTCTGAAGCATTTCATTACCTGGGGTTAAAGGTTGTGTTTATAATGATGATAACCCAGGGTTAGATGCAGTGTTAAAAACACTAATGTGATGTGTCATGTGATGACATTGTACCCAAAAATGCCCAGATATATTTTTATGATATCCTAATATAGAAAATTATTGAATTAATTATCTCCCGTGTTCACGTGGGTTTGCTCCGGGTGCTCAGGGTGCTCCGGTTTCCCCCTCAAGTCCAAAGACATGCGCTGTAGGTGAATTGGGTAAGCTAGAATTGTCTGTAGTGTATGTGTGTGAATAAGAGTGTATGGGTGTTTCCCAGTGATAAGTTGCAGCTGGAGGGGCATATGCTGTGGTGACCCCTGATTAATAAAGGGACTAAGCCGAAAAGAAAATGAATAAATGGATGGAATTAAACAGGGTGTCCTACTCTAACTTTTTCACATGACTGCACAGGTGTGTGTATTTTTGTGTGACAGTCTTTCTGAAATCACATGCTACACATCCAGATCCAGTCTCCTGGAAGGCTAAGCTAACCCGCTAGGCAGTGTCCAGTCAGTCTGAAGTGATGTGTTTGGACAGGGTCAGAATGACAGCCAGTAAAGGGTGTCTTCTGATCCGTTCAAGCCAAAGAGACGACTGCGGGATGGCGTCCAACCTCCGCTATGTGACCTAGCCAGGCTATCGCCTTTTGCGACACCACCCCGGAGCCATTTTTAAAGCAGTAACAGGCTTTACGTTTGCCTTTCTTCAGCTTTCTAATTAAAACTCTGCGCAATTTCAGTATACTGTTCGTCCTAATGGAAAGTGTTGTGTAATTCGATCACCCTGTGGTTACGTGTAATTGGCCCCAGGAGACGGTTCAGATGGGCATCTCCAGAGGTTTATGGCGGAGGGCATCAGGATTGGATGCGTCCTGTAGTGCATGAGTGTGGTTTTTACTTTTCACATTAATATTTATGTTCTTGGCTTTTTCATTTTTAGTAGTAACAGGCGTCTGTGATAATTAGTCTCCGGACAGTTTGGTAAGGGGTTCTCTTTTGAAGATTTTAAATAGTGATATATTATGGTATTAATATGCTTTTAGAAAGGTAACAAGGCCGAACAAGGTTTTTAATGAGATTGTTTCCTTGGGCTGAAGCAGTGTTAAGTCAGTATCACTGATTAATTAGTTGCATTTTTATGAATAGCTTTAATAATTATTGTTGTTATGTTTGTTTTAATTAGTTATAATAATCCTGTATTACCTTTTAAATTAGTTAACTTGAAATTTTACATGTAGTAATAATAATACAGCGGGGAAAATAAGTATTGTATAAGTCACCATTTTTTTCAGAAAACATATTTCTAAAGGTGCTGTTGACTTGAAATTTTCCCCAGATGTTGATAACAACCAAAGAAATATAGATACAGTATATATGGAAAGAAAACAAATCTAATTAGTTTACAAATTAAGTTATTCGTAATAAAATGAAATGACGCAGGGAAAAAGTATTGAACACATGAAGAAAGGAAGGTGTAGAAAAGCAGTGAACGCCCAGACAGCAGCTAAAATCTCTCAGACGTTCTTCAGCAACCCTCTGCCCTTTCTCATTGTAAATGAAAGTTAGCTGCTTCTGTCTGACATCTACATTATCAGGATGATGAAGATGAAACCAGGGTGGACATTTCAGCAAGACAATGATCCAAAACACAGCCAAGGAAACTCTCAAATGCTTTCAGAGAAAGAAAACAAAGCTGCTCGAATGGTCTAGCCAATCATCTAACATGGATCTAATATAAAATACAAAATAAAGATCAGATTTGATAGACGAGACCCATAGAGCCATCAAGATTTTTATATTTAATAGTTATTTAAATATATTTAGTTTATTTATAATATTTAATTTGATAATATTTATTGCGGTTCAATTCAACTTATACAGGTGGATATCATGGCACTCTCAAATAATTACTAGGAAATATATCTGTCTACTTTCCATAATTCATACGCTGAAGTTAATGGCCGTTTCATGCCTGCGCTCAAACGCATAACATCATCGAGTCATGGTGATAAATGTTTGCCGTTCATGACACACTGCACTTGTGTGTAATCACACTCTTTATACCGCATCTGTAATCCTCTTAATTTATTTCCTCAGCTGCGAGGATCCTGATGCTCCTGTCAGTGCTGCGACTCAATTTGGAGAGGCTTACAGAGAGGATGTTAATTTACGGACACTGCTGGCCGTGCCCAAATGCCAGGGGTGCCATACATGGCTGACCTACTTTACTATTGCCCTGTCCACACACTGCTAAGACCTGCACTACCCCGTGGATCTCATTAGCCGCTGCGTAACTATAAGGAGAACTGATTTTGTGAAATACCAGAAAAAGTGCAAGGTCATTTCTATTGTGAGGTGTGCGTATTGACATTTGGAAGATGATACCATAGGCACAAATTAATTGATTTTCCCGAGAGAAAGAGTTTTGGTGGTGCTTTAGGATTTGGGCTCTGCGGGACGCGTCACGCTGTGTTAAATCGGATGAGTCATGGCGTAATGGAGTTTGACATTCACTTCATTGAGAGCACTCCAGTCATTAGGCAAAATATGTCTAGATGCTTTAACTATTTTTACTTCCCCAACAGAAATAGTTGTAAACAAAGCAACAGTGGAATCAATCGTCTCATGTCTCCAGGCAATGCACAGTAGTGGTGTTCCGTTTTAGAATGGAATGGAACACAATGCTAAAAATGCTAATATTTTTTAAAAATTAGCAATTCCTCCTCAACTTTTTTCTTTTTCGAGCCAGTCGTGGTATTCCTCAGATGACATGTCAAACGAACATGGGTGCTCCTGCCAAATTGACACTAGTTTTCCCTACGTTTATTGGGTCTAGATAAACTGAAAATGAGCACTTTTAACTTCCCCATTCTCCCGCTGGCCTGTATGCTGCTCTCTCATTGGCTATAGGTAATCGCTGATGTTATTTTCAATCAGAACACATTTCACACGGCATGACTTAAATCGCAGACAGCTCCAGATATTTAGCATGCCAAATATCCCACGGGTGTCGGCGAATCATCGGCTCATCATCAGATTGCGTCTTTGAAAAAAACCTGTTGACTGTAGCCTATTGGGGCTAAAATCATACAGTCTGAACTCGGCATTGCTAGGACTTGTCGAGTTTCAGTTTAAGTTATAGGAAGCGAACAGTTTTTGCCCTTATTTTCATTGACGAAATCAAAACTGATTCAGGATTGTTGTTTGCTGACAGAACACAAGGACAGTTATTTATAACAGTTTATGTCCAGAAAATGTTTGCACAGAAAATGCCAAAGAAAATGTTTCCCTAATTTATCCAGATTTGTATAGATAGTATTATACTGTATCACCCTCTATACCATTAAAGAGTGAACTATTTAGAGCAGCTATTTGTAGTTGCATCCGAAATCAGAGTGGAAATTCTTAAGTGCACTCATTCAGTCCCACAATGGCTAGAGAATGCCCATAATGCACTGAGAGTGTTCAAGCCAAATTAATTCTCTACTCTGATAACAAGATGGCGTCCACGGTGGAATCCTATCCTTCCAGTGCACTCAGTACTTGAAGTCACTCATTCATTTTTATTCACTGCTTTACAGTATGTGGACTATATTACTTACTCACTCCCCGGGCCGTTTATATCAAAGTAGATATTTAGCCGCACCATGTTGGTATTTCATAGACATCAAATTTTTACAAGATGAGTCGTTAGCCCAACGCTCAACCTGGAGGACCAGGACATACACTACCAACAATTTTAGCTTACCAAATTCACCTATAGGCCATGTCTTTGGACTGTGAGGGAAACCTAAGCACACGGAGGAAACCCACGCAAACATGGGGAGAACATGCAAACTCCACACAGAAATGCCAACTGAACCAAACGGGGCTCGAACCAGCAACCTTCTTGCTATGAGGCGACAGCGCTTCCCACCGTGGACCATTATAGTGGACGAAAATAAGCAATAGTGGATGAGGGTATTGGGAGCGTTTTCAGATATGGTCAATCGGCTCAATGAATTGACTCATCAATTGTCGCCGCCTACTGATGTAACAATGGAATTTACATAAAGAACTGTTAAAGTTTATATATATATATATATATATATATATATATATATATATATATATATATATATATATATATATATATATATAAACAGGAAGACTAATAATTCTGACTTCAACTGCATATATATATATATATATATGTATGTGCATATATATATATATAATGTGTGTTTATATAATGTGTGTTTATATAATATATAATGTGTATATATATATATATATATATATATATATATATATATATATATATATATATATATATATATATATATATATGTATATGTGTGTGTGTGTATATATGTGTGTATATATATGTGTGTATATATATGTGTGTATATATAATGTATATATGTATGTATATGTGTGTGTGTTTGTGTGTATCTAACTATCAGTAATATTCAAATTTAAGGACCAGAAATAAATCTATTTAAAGATGATTAAATGCTTATCTAAATAGTGCAACATGAGCACTAAAACTAGAGCGCAACAATGAGTTGCAGTTTGTGACCATTTTATCATTAATCTAAAAGCAAATCTTTCTTAATGACAAAACCATTAGGGTGAATCAGACTTGAAGACTTTCAATTAAAATGGTGTAAATGAGTCAGCCTGAAGGTTGTGAGTCAGATGAAACTGTGATCACGGCAAGCCTTGCATCACCGTTTTCTCTTTCTTTCCCTCTTCAGCCACATCCACGGGACATTTTCTTTTGGCCAACAGCCACTGTTTTCAATGTCATTATCAACATCCTGTGGAGAAACTGTGCCCTCCATATGCCGATGGAAATTGGCTGTAAATAGCGTTTGTTCTTCTGGTAATGAAACCAAAAGTGCTTGTTTCTTAGCAGGGTTTCAGAGGTGCAGGTTCTCTCAAGGTCAAGACCCTTGTTTTTTTTTTATTTGCACAAATAATTTCACAATGAAAATTAGTACCGACACATCAATAACCTGCAGGAAGAAATGTAATTTTTAGACAATATTTATTAAGTTTTCACTTACAAATTTAAAATGTGAAAACTGAAGCCACAGAATTGATCATCACAAGATTGTGATTGTATTTTTGAAAAAATGAATCATTTAATAAGGCACCCACTTTATTTCTGTTAGTTTTATTGTATAATTCTTTAATGGATGATGAATTTTATGATGATGATTATTATAATTATTAAAGAAAAACATTGAACAAAGTATATATTACTGTAAAAAGTATTACTGTAATTTATTAAGGATTTATTTTAGCGTATCATCGAAATATCAAATATTTACTAAAATAGAAATTATTTTGGCATTTCATTAAAGCTTTCAACTTTAATTTATATTTCACTAAAACTGCAGACGCTTTAATTTTCAGTCAGTTGTTTACTAGAGACTCACTCTGACTGGATCATTTAAATGAGTGAATTGTTTACCGGATACTTTCTGACTAGCCGTCATGGTCACACTGAACTTTTCTGTTCATACACATGCAAATGCTGCAGACCTTTTCGCAACGCTGTACAACAGAGTTTTGCATGCTCAAACTCAGGTGTGACCACAATTGATCAATCATTACTGAAGATTCATTCTAACCTGATATGTTGAATCATTGATTGCAGTCTCACTCTGAGTGGATCATTTCCATCAATGAGTTGTTAACAGGATACTCTCTGACCGAATCATTTAAATCAACTAGTCATTGAAATGAGACTCTCTCTGAATAATTCGTTCGAATTCAGTTGTTCAGTCAATCATAACAGGAGGCTCTCTCTGACTGGCTGGATAATTCAAATCAGTGAGACTAACAGAAGATTCTTTGACTGAGTCATTCGAATCAGATCTACTCTAACCGCTAAGCTACATTAATTACAAGTAGTTTTGGTTAGCGAAAAACAATGCTATGTGAATGATGCCAGCAATGGTTGTCTGTTTATATTAAGCCATCTTGATATCCACATTTAGTTAGTACCAACCCCAATCTCTTAACCTAATTATCTTGTTCCCGTTTAATCAGGTCATGAAACCCGACTAACCTGAGCAGAGATAAAAACTAATAAATATCATCATGTTAAGTAGAGCATAAGCCAATTCAATTAGCATGATTGTAAGCTAATAAAAGTGAAAATGTTGTATTTTTGTTGAAGGTTGTCCATCAGGTAGATGTGGTGGATTTCTTTGTGCTGGTTGCTCATGTTCATGAACCATGATAACCTGAATAATTCATGCCATCAGGAAACTGAGCAATGTCAATTGTTGCTAGCATAGAGAGGGCCTTTCTGTTCTCACCTGTATTAAATATGCATGTTAAACATGTCATGTTCCCAGTCGGCGTCTTTCTTTCTCGAAATACAATTGATACTCGATCCCCTCAAGAGTTGTGTGTGATTGTCCTGCGCCGCTTTTACAATAGCATGTCATCTCTCATTAGCTCTTAGCTGATTTGTATGCCTGTTCATCAGGTGAAGCTTCGTGAATGTTTTTAACCAGTTGTTATTTTTACATGTGGTATGATTTTTAAATGTTGTTTATAGACTATTGTAGTACAATATTTAAAAATCTAATTGGGATTGGATAACATTACAGTAAAATATACTCATATTACACGTCTTGATAGTTAACTTGCATGAACAAATGGATTAGAAAATTCATTCATTCATTTTAGGGCATAGTCCCTTTATGTGGGGTTGCCACAGCAGAATGAACCGCCAAATTTTCCAGCAAATGTTTTACACAGCGGATGCCCTTCCAGCTGCAACCCAGCACTGGGAAACACCCATACACTCTCATTCATAAACACTAATACACGAAACGGCCAATATAGCTTATTCAATTCACCTTTACCACATGTGTTTGGACTATGGGGGAAACCTGAGCACCCGGAGGACCTTCTTGCAGTGGGGCAACAATGTTAACCACTGAGCCACAGGGTTTCCCGGTATTAGAAAATATTATTTAAAAATCATTATTATATTTATTTGATTATGACGGTTATTTTTATCATGAAAATATGAACAAAAGACAATACTGCTGTCATATTTTACTGTAAAATAAGCGTATCATTTTAGCATAGTATTTCATCATTTAATAGTAATATATTTAAAACAGTTTAAGATATTTTACAGTTGTGGGAATATAATATAATAAATTTATATAATCTAGTTCCAAATTAGCAATAATCTATATATAACTGAAAAGTTATATACTTCGGTTTTTAGGGTGTGACAGACCTTAAAATCTCTTGGTTTCCTGAGCCTTTGACTGTCCCCAAGGTAATGCAAATTGTCACAGCACAAGTGTTGCCCCACTGCAAGAAGGTCCTCTGGGTGCTCAGGTTTCCCCCACAGTCCAAACACATGCGGTATAGGTGAATTGAATAAGCTATATTGGCCGTTTTGTGTATAAGTGTTTATGAATGAGAGTATGGGTGTTTCCCAGTACTGGGTTGCAGCTGGAAGGGCATCCGCTGTGTAAAACATATGCTGGAAATTTTGGCAGTTCATTCTGTCTAACAAATGGTCAAGCCGGTCAACTGGTCAGACGGGTTCTGTCTCCAGAACCTCATTTGCACATGCTGTATTCATGCTAAAATGTATTGTGAATGGGTACTTATATGCTGATGAGATCGGGGCTGTAAAGGCAATTTACCCTGCCGACAACAACACTTCATTTGCATGCTTTGTTTTAGATTGTCCCCACCTACATGTATCAATGTCTGTAAAAATGTATTTAAAATGAGTGTCTGCTGTACTAGTAGAGTTCTTTCGATGGTCCCACAGCGAGTTCTTCTTATTAAAGGATTCTGCTTTGAAGATACCCGAAAGTTCTCCCTGGTCTTAGAATTTCACAACAGTTTTGGTGCCGTGAGCCAGACTGAGAAATTTACAATAAAATACAATAAAAGTTTAAAGCAATGTCTTTGCTACTTTTTGTCTCATTAGTGAAGTAAAAATCACTGTTCCATGAGACAATCCACTTTTCCTTTTCTGCGTCCCAATTTGCATACTATCCGCCCTAAATAGTGTTTGAAAATAGAATTAGTATGTTGAAAAGGGTATGCCAAAGGTTTTAAGTGCAGTCCATACTCTAACCGCTGATATTGCCCACAGTACAGAGCTAGTATTAGAACTACAAACACAGGTGAAAAGTGTAAATAAACTACAAACATGGCGGACCAACCATCATATAGAGAAGCTTCGGTAAAGATGTTTGAATGACTGTTAATTAATATCTAGCCAAGTGGAAAATATTTGTTATAGTGTTATATTTGATCATCAACAACAATACTGAACTGATATAAAGACGTGTTTGGACATTAACATCGAATGCATAATTATCCAAAGAGCTAAGGAGATTTCTCTGCATGAAAGACTCATGAATGGCAGATTATTCTATGATTGACAGGGCTCAAAACTAATCTGTTATTCTGTTAACAAGGAAGTAGTATGTCCCAAAGCTTTCATACTCTTCTGTTACACACTCAAAAGTATATATTTTTCCTTCACAAAAAAGTACATACCTTTAGGGTGTAGAATATGTATGCAAATTGGGACGCAGCAAATGAGAATATTTCATCGTAGAAATGTAAGTCTCTGCCATCTGGGTTTCTGTTTATTCCTGCTCCTGCATTCTCTCATAGAGCGCCTGATTCAACATGACTACAATTTATTTTTTAAAAGTGAATTAATTAAACTAAAAAGTAACCGGAATTACAGTTTTTTAAGAGAAACTAAAATATTATTAAATTAAGTTTTGCATTACTTTACTCATTACTTAGAAAAGTAATATTATTACCTAACTCACGTTACTTGAAATGTATTACCTTCAACACTGCCCATGTTGTTCCAAGCCAATATTGGCCATTAACTCTAATGTTATAAAAAGTTTTGTCCACAAAATGGAAGTCAGTGGAGTTCAAAACAGAAGCATGTGGACCCCATTGACTTGAATTACGCGAACAAGAAAAAAAAGCTACACCTTTTAGAAACATTTCCATTGCATTCCTAAGGATGCTTTCACATCTGTGGTTCGGTTCCAAGGCCAACAAATGATACATTGTAGGATTTTTCTGCCATTTTTGGCTCCTTTTCACACCACACAGATTGATTTGGTCCAAACCAGTTGAAAAGAACCAAAATCACTCATTGGCCAGATGTTATTGAATGTATTTCCTAAACTGCTTTTCGATTGGTCAGAATTAACGTGCAGGCAAATGCCAATGGAACTCCTGCAAGTAAACAAACCGGCAGACACAAAATGTCGCTTTTTACTATGGGACGACTACTAGGGACTTACTAGGGACGACTGCGCTGGCTGATTGTATCCCTGATCATAGTATACTAAATAGTTTGTATACATCACTTTAGACAAACTATACATTTTAACAATGAAGTGCGGCTGGAAAACAATGTTTTAATGTTTTGCAAGCGGTGAAGGTGCATTGCAAGTCATTTCAGGAGGCGTAAATTAACTTAGCTAAACTGCAACATGGTCATCTTCCGGAAATATTACCAATGATCCATCAGATAATGTTTTTCCAGCGCTCTCTCTTTACCAATTGTTGGTAAAGCGCTGTCAACAAATATTTTTCCTCCACACCCCTTAAAATGGGACAGCCATTAGACTAGTCCAGCTAGATTAGTCCAAAAAGGCACAGTACATTTTGCGGTTGGGTCTGTTTTAGTTTGGATCATGTTCTCACCACCAACAAACTGCTCCAGGGTTTGTTTGAAAAGTGTACCGAGACCACCTCTTCAAGGAGGTCTCGATACGCTTTTTTGGTCCACTTTTGGTGCACACTCGAGTACGATTGCTACATTCACACGTGCCCAAATGAACCCCACCAAGAGGGAAAACAAACTCAAGTTTGATTCAACCGAACTAAATAAGGCAGGTGTAAAAACACCCTAAGAAGAATAAGCCATTCAAGTTTGCAACAACACAAGGGTCATTTTTGGTCAAAGTTGCACATTTAAGGTTCTCAAAAAGTCCTAAAAAAGGTACAGCAATTTGCACTTCACACCGCCAGCATTTGCGCAGTCACCGCTCCACATTTGTCATCTCCTTGAACTTCCAAACGTCTCCTGAATCTGAGAACATCCCTGTTCTCAGTTGGCCTCTGTTCTTCTTGTCTTCTTTTGTTTGGCCAAGGGTAGCGCTGACGTCCCCGAGAGACGGCACCCTAGGGGACTCGACATTCACCCTGCGCATCCGTCATTTGGCCCGTCTTCATCCTCGCTCTGGCTGTTTCCTCGCGGGCTACTGTTGGGCTTCCCAGAGCTGCTCATGATAGATGGGTTTGCGGAACAGCGGGAGACAGAATGAGGAGGATACGTGCGGTTATGTAAAGAGAGATGTGTGGGCAGCGTTTGAAATCGATGCGAGTTGAAGAGTGCCATCAGCAGCACTAAACTAGCGCAGATCCAGCGGTGATATATAGGAAAGCTGACGCCTCCACACACTTCCCGTCACGAACTCTTGCACCTGCCCTCCAGATTTAAAAAAAAAATTCTCATCTAGTGTGTGTGTGTGTTCATTATTCCTTTTAATGTGCTTTCTCTCTAATTAAGGTAGTGCTAGGTTGCTTTAATTTGCTCCCGGTCTGTATCATCATCTGTTTAAGTGGGGTTTTTTTTTCAACGTAGATAGTCTCTCTGATGTTTGGGGGATATTATTGTGCTGCTGTTTTTGTTTCTCATCATTAAACCTGGTGTGGTATTTCTACGATGGTGTCCTGAATTTTACATAGAATTTTTTTTTTACTCAAAACAAGTACTCCTCTAAATGTTTTTTTTAAATAGTATACTTCTGTTGGATGACTTGGGTTTTAGGCTTCTTATGGGTGTGTAAAGATTTTTAAAAAGTGTCTAGAAAGAAGATTTGCAACACAGGCTCATTGTGGATACGTACCCCTGTCTACATTTCTGGAGAGTGTCAATTATGTTCCCAGAAGTACGTCTGGCTGCATTTCTTCTTTATAAGTAACGCCACGGGGCAGTATGACGCTGCCGATAGCATCTGTTCCTTTTTCTCACTACCGATGACCGCTTACCTCAGTACTGACTGCTTTTCCAGTTGTACTAGTTTACCCAGTTGTTCACTGCATACGTTGGGGGACTTGGGACGCAGATCAGAGTTGACCGTGACAACAGCCTTCGAGTCCGGCAAAGAACAGTTCCAGAAACCAGATAAAAAAAAAAAAAAAATTATAATAAATAAATAAACAACAGACTGAAACGTGGTGAAATCCTGTGGCCGCAACGTCTTTTCTTTTTCTAGATTGCTTCTGAAAACATTATCAGTTGGGTTTAGGAAAGGAAGTGGGTGGATCAGTCAGTCAACAGCAAGCTGGCTTGGCCTGTATATTGCTCACTCTGATGGATTTACATGAGAAGAGAATGCGCGAGAGAAATTTTAAATAATCAAACAGCGTAAAAAAACTGCGAGCAGACGTATCTCCGGTTATGTATTTCACTGTCTCCTGAAATGTAGACCTGGGTACGTATCTGCATTGAGCCTGGGTTGAAGATTTTTCTGGTAAAGTAGACTTAAAATGGTGTAAAAAAAAAAAGTGTATAAAGTTCATTGCATGTTTTTATTATTTGTTAATTTAATCTTATTGCTGTTCATATAATGTGAAATATATTTTGACAGCTTCTTTTTATTTAATTTTTTTATAATTTTGTGAGCTTTTGTCTTGGGTGTTTGCTGTACACCATTTTCAACTAAAACTAAGGACATTTTTTAATGTGTTTTAGCCTTTTATATACACAACAGCATTTTGGTTGCCTGAAAAGTGAAAAGATTTGTGCATACAGTGACTGTGTAAAGTGCAAAAATACAATTTAGTAAAAACTGTGATATTATGTACATGTTTATTCAACACAATCTCACAGCAATTTGTAACTTTTTGATTTAGTGTCTAATTCATATGAAATCGTACAATCTCAGTCGTACAATTTAGTACGATTTGCTCATCCCCCAGTGATGGTTAGGTTTAGGGGTGGGGTTGGGTGCCACAGTTCTTTTTTAAAATCGTACGTTTCCATACAAATTCGCACAAATTATCCACTAAACTGACAAAACGTAAAACAGTTTTGTTTACTCGTGAGATCAGGCTGGTTTATTATATATGCAAGCACAGATCGTTAACAACCAAATTAACAATAGCGGATTATAATCCTGCAGACAATATTTCTTTTAAGTGACATTGTCTGCTGGCCCATCATTCATAAATCAGGATTTTTTTACATTTATCCATCTGTTTAAATGAGTATTGTTTTAAAAGTCTTCATCTACAAAAAAAGATCATAAATGTGGTTTGTTAGATTTAAAATAAAGCAATACAATTATTCAAAATCCCATTCACAGCAGTTGTAATATTTTGCTTATGTGTTTGAAAGTGTAAGTGTTTAAATTGTCCAAGCACTATTTGGGGTGTACTATAGATTTATTATCAGCGTTTTACCTTTCCATTTTTCTTGTATTGATATTTCCAATTTAAACTGCCACTCAACAGCTGTTACGCGGGAAAAAAAACTTTAACTGCTTGAATTGCCCTTCATGTATCGACTAACAGCTGTTATGTAATTCTCAGGTGTCCTGCTACCTTGCTGGGGTGAACAACAGAGCAAAGAGCTGGCCGTGTCTCTCATTTACACATGACACATTTCAGGTCGAGGTCAGCTCCATTTAAATTCCATTACAGGACAAACTAAAATTACTTCAGAATCATTACAGATACATTTTTACTCACCTTTGTATAGTGTTGCTGTTTTGACGTCACTGACTTCCATTAAATGGGCAAGGAAATGTTGGCCACACTTTATTTTAAGGTACAATTCTTGCTATTAATAAACCATTAACTATGACTTTTGCTTCAATTAACTCCCAATTTGCTGCTTATTGATATTTATAAAGGTGGTGGTAATGTTTAGAGATTAGTTATGATTAATAAGATCATGAAGAATATGTACTTTATAATTACTAATAAACAGTCAATATCTTAAACATAAGCAGGTAATAAGACACTAGTTAATAGTGAGAATTGGTACTTAAAACTAGTTTTACCAAAATGTTTTTCAGTATGTTTCAGAAAAGAAAAGTAGGTTTGACTGATATGAAAATAAGTAAATGATAGACCTAAGTGTCATTTTTGGGTAATATATTTCTCTAAAGGGGTGATAGCGTGTGCGTTCACATGTAGCAATTATGGTTTGATTAAAATGAAGTTTTGCGATTTAGTTTTTTTTTTACTATTAGTTTGAATGCTGCCTCTGGAAAATTAGTTGATTGTCCACTTCCAAACAAACCCTGGTGCTCCTACAGCAGTTTGCTTTACTTATGCTGGGTTTGCTCCAAATTGAACATCTTTTTTTTCCTAACAGGCGGCACTAACGCAATATTCTTGGCTACATTAAACGAAACTACCGATGAAGAGTCACCCATTACAGACATTGCAGATTGACTAGCACCAGAATCAGCTGCGATAGATATATCATTCGCATTGTCTACACTTATTATTTATGGCAGTCTCCCCTTGTTTTGTCTCCAATTCCAACTGTTCGCACCAAATACAGAATTAAGTATTCGTGTAGTGGAGTAACTTACATTCTAAATCAATGTAAATTCTCAAATAGAGGTGAATTAGCGCATTTGTCTTCGCATGAGGCAAAAAACACATGCGGGTAAACTAGAGCAAGCGATTGAGTTCCTTGCATTGGGTATGAAGTGTTAATGCTGTCATTCAAACTTTGTTGAACATCAAACAAGTGGACCAGAACATCCAACAATGCTGGTCCATTTCTAAATGAACTCTGGTGCAGTTTGAAATAATTATGAACAGAACACGAATTAAAGAAACCAAAAACAGGACATGATGTCACAAAATGCAAGCAATAAAGCCATGTTTTTTATTTCATAGTCACAACATTACCAATTACAGCTCAATACTGGCGTCTAAACGTCTCTCTGTGTGTGAAGAAGGAATCCCATTTGACTCAATGTTTTTAAACTGTCAACTGATAAAAAACATCCCATGATGTAACAGACCCGTAGCCAGCCTAGTGAAAGGGGGGGTTCTTTTTTCTTAAAAAGTAGAGCTTTTTGCAGTTATTCTCCTCAGTGTTGGGTAAGTTACTTTTAAAAAGTAATCGATTACAAATGACTGATTACTACTCGAAAATTGTATACTGATAATATTACTAATCATGTAAAAAGTAATCAGATTACTAATTACTTTACTTTGAAGTTACTTTTAAAACATATAAAACATACCTATGCAAAATGCAGAATGAACTGCAGCTCTTTCAGTAATTTAATATTCACTGAAAAACATTACAATGGGTTAATCACAGCAGCTTGACATATTCAAAGGAGCTAAAGACGCTATGTGAACAGCCCCATAAGCAGCTATGCTTCTCTTCACATTCAGAAGATATCTTCACTCCCGATCCAGCACGAAAATCCAATTTAGCCTGTGTAGGCTGAGTTGGGCCGCTGTGTTTTTGGGCAGCAGTGTCCTCCTTGGTGACCAGTATTGTCTTAGAAGGCTTTCTGTTCAAGTGCTTGTTCAAGTTCTTTAGAGACTGAACATAGACTGAATTTCACAACAATATTTTAGTTTTTACGCTCGGTGAAATCAAAGTAATGTCTGTATTTCCATTTGAAGAAGCAGCCACTCTCAACAGCAGCTATTACAACTGACGTTCTCCTGCAATTTAAAAGAGAATGATTATTAACTGATGCTGCAGCAGAAAACGTGATTTAAAAGAAGCATTTTTTTCTTCTAAAAACTGTATTTGTAATGTAAGTAACGCAATTACATCGACTTTAGTAATTAATCAAATTACACAAGTGTAAAATGTAATTGATTACATTACTGCGTTCCTCAAAAATGTAATTAGATTACAGTAACACGTTACTCTGGAACACGTTACACCCGACTCTGATTCTCCTCAATTTCTATTAAATTATGAGGTTCAAATGCTTCATTTTAGTAACATTTTAAGCACTAATCTTTGCTGCATTACTTGTCGGATGGTGATCATAACCAAACTTTTTGATGCAACAAAAATATTTCCCACAATTTTGTCTTACCAAAATGCTTACCATAGTATTTTACCACAAAGTGTTTATTTAGAAATGTGCGTTTTACAGTTTTATAAATAATGTTATGAGATTAGAATTTTAAATTAAAATTTTGGAATAAAGAAGTATGAAAAAATACTTATTTTTAAAATACAAATGTATTATCATGCATCATTATCAAAAAACAATTAGAAATTTGTTAAAACTTATTAAAAACCATCTAAAAACATTAAAAACTGTAGCCTGTAGGTAAATTACAAACTGGTCAGCTCATTTCTTTCCATCAGAATTTGTAGATTTGAATTATTAGAAATTAAATGTCTTAAAACCTTCTTCTATTGTTTTTTTCCACAATTTATGATGGCATGCTGTCGAAAATGGAACAAATGAGCTCCTAGGGGCCAATTTCTGGACTTTGTCAGGGGTTGGGTGTGTCTGTTGAACCAATCAACCCCCCACCCTGCCTACAGGCCTGCATTTATCCCAGCACACAACATTGTTGTGGACGTCCAGTACATTCTGCTGCAAAATATACACGCAAAATGCCTTTTTTTTTAGGTTTTGTATTTTTAGGTTTCGTTTTAGGACTGACCAAGCAAATGCTAAGAAAACCATGACTAAATGAATCATCTTTTTTTTCTGGTTCAAACCAAAACAACCAAATAAAAACCCAAACCCAAAAATGAAAATGCACTCACTATTTACTCACCCTCAAGTCATTCATGACCATTATGAGCTTCATTTTTGACATTTGAAAAAACCAAATACTATAGAAAGCAATGGTTACAAGTTTTGAACATTTTTCAAAATATCCTCTTTTGTGTTTTGTGAAATGCGAACAAGATTGTGACAAGTGTAGGGTAAGTAAATGATGACAGAATCCCCCCAAAATTGGGTGACCTATCCATTAAACGTATCTCTAACAATGCAGTGAGGATTCCTGTATTGCAGCAATCAGTAGTTAATGCACATCAGGTTGGACATATAAATTCATACGGGAACACTTGCCTGAAAATTTAATAAGCCGTTGAAATATGCTTTGTTGACATCTCATGAGGGGGAGTGAGGATGGGGGTGGAAGGAGAAGTGGCAGGGTATTAATCATAGCCTATTATTTTAGTATTCATAATTTTCTCACATAATGACCCATGACACAAGCTTGGACACCTGAGTCATAGTCAGGTCGTTTTCTATTCACCTCACTCACGTTACTGCTGATTGTTCTATAGCCATCCTATGCTCTACCCCTGTTGTTTGAAGCGGTGGTCTTTGCTGATTGGACAGCTTCTTGATGTCAACTGATATGGGTTTGAACCACGGGCTGGCCATGTGTTTGGGTTACCAGAGATGAGGGGGGAGGGAGAGGAAGAGTTGTGCTGGGGTAGTTTTCAATAATCTGGTACTCAGGGACTGGACTATTATACGTCTGAACCGAAGGTTAGTCTCATTATGTTAAGCTTTAGTGCTAGTGTTGCTTAAATGTAGGTTATTTCTGATCTTTGAAACATTGAAGTATTTTTATTTACTATTTATATTTTATTGTGCTGCTTTTTATGTGTGTGTGTGTATATATATATATATATATATATATATATATATATATATATATATATATATATATATAATGCTATCTAACAGAAATTGTCATGATCTTAAGTAATTCTGAAGCAAATTCTAGCTCAGAGCTTGATAAAATGTGTTTATTTCTTCACTTATGAAGATCAAAAAGAAATCGTGATCTTAAGGAGGGCATTAATTCATCTGAGATTTCAGCATGTTCATGTATTAAGGATTCCTTTTATGTATTTATTTTTCTTCTCAGTGAAAATGTGTTTGTGTGTATGCCGCAAGTTTCTCTTTTATGCTGCGTTTAAACTTAAATAACCCCTTGTTGATGTTTCAATTGTTGAGGTTACAGTATAAAAGCCAGTTCTCACCTAGACAGATGGTAGCGGTGAGAGTTTGTGCAATATCATCATCCAAATTTTCTTGCGTTTTAAATAAAGAATGTCAGACCAAGTTAATGTAAAGTAAATTCACTTTCTGGCAGAAGGTGGCACTTTCCAAAATTACCACAGTTACTATAAGATTGGGACGATGCAACACATTTTGATAAATTTGACAAATTTTATTGATAAATATATTTTTAATCAAGCATTACTTTTTGCCTCACAGCAAGAAGTTCGAGCCCCTGCTGGGTCAGTTGGCATTTCTGTGTGGAGTTTGCATTCTCTCCCTATGTTCGTGTGGGTTTCCTCCAGGTGCTCCGGTTTCCCCACAGTCCAAAGACATGTGGTACAGGTGAATTGAATAAACTAAATTGGCCGTAGTGTATGAGTGTGAACGCAAGTGTATGGGTGTTTCCCAGTGTTGGGTTGCGGCTGGAAGGGCATCCACTGCATAAAAACATGTGCTGGATAAGTTGGCGGTTCATTCCTCTGTGACGACCCCAGATTAATAAAAGGACTAAGCCGAAAAGAAAATGAATGAATGAATGAATAGTTGTTAACAATGAAGTATTTAGTTGACTTATGACTGTGTATTTGCTTGATACTGCTGTATACAAATGTGTTGTGATTAATCAGTCCCTGTTTTTTGTGTTTCTAGGTGTGAGGTGCAGTGATTGGGCCCCTCTAAGGTAGGGAAGGGGCATGGCGGGTTGTCCACACCTGAGTTTATCAGGGCTGCTTGTGCTCCTAATCACTGCATCCATAACACATGGCCAGAGCTGCCCACAGCGCTGTGACTGTATCCCTCACCAGAGAGCGGTGATGTGCCAGAACAAGCGCCTGGGATCTATTCCTGGGGGCATCCCGGCTGACACACGGCTGCTGGATTTGAGCTGCAACAGTTTGCGCTGGGTGGAGTACAATGACTTGTCAACACTCTTGAGACTTGAGGAGCTAGACCTGAGCGAGAATCTCATCAGTGTTTTGGAGCCTAACGCCTTCTCCAGCTTGCTTAACCTTAGAGTATTGCGTCTTAGAGCCAACCAGCTTAAACTCGTGCCCATGGGTGCCTTTTCACGTCTCACCAACCTCACAACTCTGGACTTAAGTGGGAATAAACTAGTAATCCTGTTAGACTTCACCTTCCAGGACTTGAGGAACCTCCGCAATTTGGAGGTTGGTGATAATGACCTGGTGTACATTTCAAACAAAGCTTTCCTGGGATTGGTGGGACTGCGGGAGTTAACAATTGAGAGATGTAATCTGACTTCCATAAGTGGACAGTCTCTTTCCTACCTTCGCGGCTTGTTGACACTTCGATTACGCTACCTCAGTATTGCTTCGTTAGAGGAGCAGAACTTTCGCAAATTGGGTGGACTACGGGGTCTTGAGATTGACCACTGGCCATTCCTTGAGTACATCTCTCCGCACAGCTTCCAAGGTCTCAACCTTTCCTGGCTTTCGATTACCAACACCAACATTTCCACTGTGCCTACCGGTGCTCTTCGCAACCTAATTCACTTGGCTAGCCTCAATCTGTCCTACAATCCCATCTCGGTTCTTGAGTCCTGGGCCTTGCGGGACCTTGTCCGATTGAAAGAACTGCATCTAGTAGGTACAAATCTGATCTCAGTGCAACCCTACGGTCTCGGAGGTCTGCAACAGATACGATTGCTCAACTTATCAAACAATGGGTTAGTGACCCTGGAGGAAGGATCCTTCCACTCCGTCAACACACTGGAGACGCTGCGTGTAGATGGCAACCCTTTGTCCTGTGATTGTCGCCTACTGTGGATCCTGCAGCGCAGGAAGACTCTCAATTTTGATGGAAAGTCACCCGTTTGCACTGTACCTGTAGAAGTGCGAGGAAAATCACTCAGTACATTCACAGACTCTGCACTCTTTGACCATTTCACCTGCCAGAGGCCCAAAATCCGCAATCGCAAGCTTCAACAGCTGACGGCACGTGAAGGCCAGGTGGTGTCATTTGTATGTAAAGCTGAAGGAGACCCAACTCCGGTCATCTTTTGGATTTCACCTCAGCGAAGACGTATCACCACGAAGAGTACTGGGAGAGTTATTGTCCTTCCTGAAGGTACTCTGGAGATTCGTTATGCCCAGGTAACAGACACTGGGACCTATATATGCATAGCAAGCAATGCTGGTGGCAATGATACCTACTTCGCCACCCTAACAGTCAGTGGATTGCCACTAGATAGTGCTCTGTCAGCTAATCGCACATACTACGTAGGTGATCTCAACGACACAAACTTAAACGACACGCGTGTCTTCCTGAAGTTCACACTGGATCTCAAGACCATACTTGTGTCCACAGCAATGGGATGTATTATGTTTTTGGGGGTAGTTCTTTTCTGTTTCATTCTCCTGTTTGTGTGGAGCCGTGGACGAGGTCAGCACAAGAACAATTTCTCAGTAGAGTATTCATTCAGAAAGGTAGACGGCCCTGCTGCCAGCGGGGGTCAAGGAGGGGCACGGAAATTTAACATGAAGATGATATAAAATATACACACCCGATGTCCAAAGGGGTAAAAAGCACAGCATTGTCATTTCTAACTGAAACACATTTTGATACCAGTCCTACATACATCTAGGGCTTATGTTTAAATGGAAGCAATTAGTTAGGTAGTTACTGAGAGGTCGTTTACATCAGCAGTTATTTATAATCTAACCTTTATTTTGGTCTCTTAGGATATTTTACACAATTATTAAGACATTTATGATGAATTACAGTACATACTTTCATGTAGGGCTGGCTGTCACTAGATACCCGTTGTGAACTTTGTGAGAAGGCCAAGCTTGTAATGACTCATAATGACCATTAATGTAATTTTCTACAAAATATGTCTATATAAATAGAAGTAAGCTCTTAATATTTTGGCACTCATTCTGTGATTTAGATTTGTAATTATTAAATGGGTGCTTTCTGCTTGCCAAGAAATTGCCAATGCCCTAAAAAGATGGAAAAAAGCATACACTGCATTTTGCCTAGGCAAATTATTATACTCGTTAGTAGGCAAAACACTTCACACTGCCAATTAAACATGGATTTAAACATTGTACTTGCCCAAAATCTCAACCTGTTAACCACTGGGTTACTTGAAGACTGTTTAAAAATTAAGTATGTCTTACTAAAAGAGTTAGCTGATTTTATTCGCTCTGGATATTAAGTGCTTCTATAATACACTGCCACCTACTTCTAAGTCATGCCCACATAAAAGTTAATCACGCACACACACACAGATTCAAAAGTACTGTAGTAACAACATTTTTAAAAAAAGCACATCGTCTTTATGAGGCATTACATATTTATCAGCTAAACACCAATAGCCTCAGTATCAAGGCATGAGGTGTAGAACTTTTGTATCTTATTGTATATACTACATATGGGTGTTTTGTGTGTACATTTTGGTGCCCAGTTTATATGTCAACTAAATTAACGTGAAATACTTTTATTCAGTATAAAATGTTCTAAAGATGTGTGAAAACTCTTAAAGAGTTTTTTTCAGAGCATTTTATAACTCGCGATCATATATGTGTGTCTTTATGCCTCTTTTATGTAATTTGTGTAAAAGGGAAAGTCAGTCTTATGACTTATTTCATGTCAGTTTGCATGTTGTAAACAAAATACGAAGCTAGTTTCTTGTGCTCAAGCCACCAAATCCATCATGCAGTTCTAATACTTGTAGTCTGTTTATAAATAATATTTTATGAGGTGTTAGACACTAAATGACCCCTGCTCGAGTGCTGCCGCTTAAAATGAAACAGGAAGGTACTTGAACAAAGCCGTTTTGCTGCCCCCTATTGTTAACATACGACAGTTCAGCAAACACAGGATATGGATCTTGATCATTTTGCCTTTTATTGGTTAATCCTAATCTAACAAAAAGCTTAAATTAGTTCAGCTTTTCTATTTGAACAGATCAGATGTGCCCTGCACTGTCTTATTTTAAGCAGCATTTTATGTACATTGCGAACTGCCATAATTTGTCAACAACTGTAAAACGATTTAAGAAGCTTTTTGATATTTTTTGTAACAAAAAATAAGTGATTTTACAGTTTTATTTAAAGTAAACTTAAATAAAATGGGGATCAACTTATGTTGTAGATCAGTGTTTCTCAACCACGTTCCTGGAGGACCACCAGCTCTGCACATTTACCCGTGTGTCCTTAACCAAACACACCTGATTCAGATCATCAGCTCATTAGCAGAGACTGAAAGACCTGTAATGGGTGTGAAAGACAAAGGAGACATCCAAAACATGCAGTGCTGGTGGTCTTCCAAGAGCGTGGTCGAGAAACACTGTTGTAGATGATTCTATTTATAAAAATGTAAAAAATAAGACAAAAAAGATGCTGTTTATAAAGGCATGCATTTAGATCCTTGTGTTGGATTTTTTTTCTTGTTTGATTCCTTGGGTTTATCTTAAAATCCGCTATAAATTAATGTTTTTGACTGATGTATGTACTCTGTGTATAGACTTTCCATAAAGTTATACTTTATATTTCATTTTTGCAAATACCAAGATGTTCAAAATAAACATTTCACAGCACTTTTTTTGTTGTTGAAAACATTAAATGTTTGAAGACTTATTGTTAAAATAAGATTGCAGATCAGATGAGTAATGTCATATTTCTATGATCTTCAATTCACAAACCATCAAACTATTCTGGCCTAAAACTTTCAACAGGGACAGCCGCTTGTCAGCGTACTTCGATTCAGTCCTACAAACTTTAAAATGACATGACAGCTACACAATTTTTGGCAGTACGCATCTGGAATAGTCCTGTTTTTGTTTTTCTGTCATGATTCCTTTTCACTCTACCATCTGCTATCAAAAACTAACCTATCCCAAACAACGTGTTTTCGGTGGCATGTAAAAAACCACACATATGACAGCAATTTACATGATTATAAACAACCACAGGCCTTTTATTAATGACATGGCCTTTTGAACTGTAAATGTAATCAATCTCACACCAGTAAATGCTGTGATTCTGTTTTCTCACACAACAGTACATATGACCTCTTAAGACAAATAAGTGCAACAGTAACACAACTTGAGCGTGACTTGATGTCTAGATGTTGTCGTCGATCTAGTTGTATGTGGCCAGTACTAAACACACTATGAATAAGTTGAAAAAGAGAAGTGTCGTGTTTCACTTTCAACCAAAGATGCAAGATCTCTATGAATACATTTTAACCCATTCTGGAGATTTGCAGCATTCTGCGCAAAAAACAAAACAAAAAAACAACGGCCGATGATCAAGTATTTTCAAATGATTTTCCATTGTGGTTTTGGTTTTAATACGCACTGCGCATTTATTTTGTGCGATTGATGTATTTTCTTATGGAAGTATGAATCATTTCGCCTACACAATGTTTAGTAGTACTGTTATCTGGAATATTCGGGCAGTTTTTGGGTTTCATTTTCACTGCACCAAGTCTGAATATACGGCTGCTGGCAGTGAGTCAGATTGAAAGAAGAAAAAAACCTGATTAATGAATCAAAGTTTATCAAAGGCTTTTATGTAGAAGGCAGAATGGTTCACACCATTTTCAACTTCAAGAGTTCACACTTAGATATTGTTTGACAACTGTTAGCAGGTTTGGCATGCTGTCCCGGGAGAGAACCCTGAGCTCGGAGATTGGTGATCCCAGGGCTCCCGCCTGGTCCATAGAGCATATAAGGGGAGTACGAGATCAGGTGGTTCTCGAGAGCTCCCCGTGGTAAAAGAAGAAAGGAGGAGAAGGGGTGGATGGGGGGTTTCTTCGGAAAATGAAGATAAGAGAGTAGTTCTAGCTAGGCTACTTATAGTGAGTTGGGGTTAATCTGATTGGCTAACTAGTGAATGTAGATGAGTGGCCAGCTGCGGTCAATCATATCACGTGCTCCTCTCGAAATTAGTTTGTAAAACTTCACTAAAATTTTACAAATCTTTGCTTGTTTTGATCACTTATTTTTGCAACAGTTACTTTTTGGGGCACTAGAAGTACTTGCGTGCACGTTTTTGCATTTTATTAGTTGTTTTCATAAAATTACAAACTACTGAACAGGAATCATTTTAACGCTGTCATCTTTTTTTCATTTCATCCAGTCATTTATTAACCCTCTATGGCATGATTTTTGGGTTTCAGGAAGAAAAAATATTTCACCCTAATTTTTGGGTGCTTCGGGATCCCTTATATTACATCAATCATAAAATGTCCTCCCCCCACCTCCTTTCAGGTCAACAACGTGCTATTAGGGCACTAAAACACCAAGGTTTTCTGTGCATTGTTATACGTGAAATGAGGTACAAACAAGCCATAAATACATTCGAAAAAGTGTTAATTCAACATAATATCAACAAGTAATATTTCATCAATAACTAGCCATAAATAGTGTATTGTGTGTTCCTGTGAGGTACCGATTGAATGATTTTCTAATGTTTATTATTCACTGTGGAACCTCAACAGTTTTTCACATTTTTGTCACTTGGCTTTAAGTCAGGAGTGCCCAAACTCGGTCCTGGTGGGCTGGTGTCCTGCAGAGAATAGCTCTAACCCCATGTAGACACACCTGAACCAGCTCTAACTAGCATACTAAAAATGTATTAGCAGGTTGGCAACTAAACTCTGCAGGACACCGGCCCTTCAGGACAGAGTTTGGGCACCCTCTTTTATATGAAACTTTGCATCTTGGTATATCCCTTTCTGTGTATTCATGACCATCAAGTGGGCTGAATCCAGATGAACTTCAAACTCAGTTCCTGGAGGGCCGCAGCCCTGCAGAGTTTAGTTCCAGCCCTGCTTCAACACACTTACCTGTAGGTTTCAAACAAGCCTGAATAACTCAATTAGTTTAATCAGGTTTGTTTCATCAGGGTTAAAGATAAATTTCTGTGCAGAATTGTGTATTTTTTAAAGTTTAACTCGCATCTTTCAATGGAAACATAGCTAATGTGACTCTTCAAGCTTGCTATCAGAAGGAATGAGACTATTCAATCTTGCTCTTTACCTCCACAAAATGTTTTAACATCCATTTCCTGTAAGTATTAGTATAGCAAAAATATATATTGTGGTGATAACTAGGCAGTTCATTCAACTGGGGTGACCCCTGATTAATAAAGAAACTAAGCTGAAAAGAAAACGAATGAATGGTGATAACTACACATTTCTTCACATTTCCATCCATATGATAACCGCACAATGTTGCCCTGAGGCAACAAATGAAAAACTACCCTTTTTTTGTATATAGATAATAACAAAAGGTGTCTTTTCTCAATCAAAAAAAAGCGTCTTCACATATCCATACATTTCAAACATATTTTTAATATAAAGATATTTAAATTGAAATATATTAAAAAGTGAAATCAATCTCACATTCTGCTAGCAGTGAGCTCAAGCAGGCCATGGTCCAAAAATGGCTCAATTGCCCCCATAAGACAGGTCAGATCCACCCCCACCTCAAATTTCATTGGTCACTAACTTATTATTAGACTTTTTTGTGATATTTTTTTTTCTAATAAATTTAAAGGAATGAGGGGGGGTTTATTGACGTTAATAGTTAGAAACAATGTTCCCTGTGGTAGAAACCTAGGTAATGCACTGCTAGAACTTTTGTGTTATTTCACATATTTAATTCTTCTGTTCGAGCCTCGACTGGGTCAGTTGGCGTTTCTGTGTGGAGTTTGCATGTTCTCCCTGCGTTCGCGTGGGTTTCCTCCGGGTGCTCCGGTTTCCCCCACAGTCGTGGTACAGGTGAATTGGGTAGGCTAAATTGTCCGTAGTGTATGAGTGTGTATGAATGTTTTCTAGAGATGGGTTGCAGCTGGAAGGGCATCCGCTGGGTAAAACATATGCTGGATAAGTTGGCGGTTCATTCCACTGTGGCGACTCCAGGTTAATAAAGGGACTAAGCCGAAAAGAAAATGAATGAATGAATGAATAACATCCACGTATTGCTATGGAAATTGATTATGGATAAATATAGTTTGTTACACAAAAAACATGACTGCTGAAAGTCATAATCCACAACTATAAATGATTTTACTTTGTAAAGCTGAACATTAGGCCTGTTATCGAGTCTGTATGCTAGCGCCATTTGAGGAAGCAGAAGTTTATAATCTTCTGCTTAAAAGAAAAGTCTGAAATAGATTTTCAACAAAAATAGGCACATGAAACATGACTAGATCTTATTCACTTGCAACATTGAGTTAATATGTGCTGGAGGATGTGGTTTACAGATGTAAAAGACAAAGACAATACACTTTAACTTCCTATTTTTCTTCACTAGGCTACTTCTCTCCCCTCGTCTCTCAGGTTGCTTTCATCGAAAATGAAGAAGTTTCAGTCAAGAAGTGGCAGTCAAATCTAATTCTAAACAACAAAAATGCTAAAATAGCCGAAGGTATGAAAAAAAAAGTCATGGTTATGCAAGATTACTTTGTGTACAAGTTTGTTATGCAAGTCAATTACCCACTTGCCTTTAGTGGTAGGCTATACAGTATGAAGCGCGCCGTTGCTCGCTCTCTTCACTTTGTTGAGTGTGTTTGCGGGCAATTCTGTGGATATCACGATTTATCATTAACTATGACTCACTAGTGCTGAGAAAGCCCCTCTCCCCCTTTCCCACCACCATACGCCGCTGAAACTTGCATGTAGGCCCCCTTTTCACACTCTCGAACCGCAGCAGCCCCTCTGTGAAGGAGCGACGCGCGCTCATAACAGGACGAAAGAGACTGATGCACAAGAGACGAACCCTAAGGGCGACTTATGAGGTTTTGACCGCCCAATTAACGTTTGTACCGCCCGTCTGACGTCAAAACAATATGGGTGGTCAGACCTTTTAAATACTGAGAAATAGTTTGCTAATCTATATTTCAAATAATAATAATATTAATAAATAAAATAATAAATAATATAAATATACATTTGTCAACCCCTATAATGGTTCATACCATTGTGAGTGCAAAATCGCGCCAAACAATCAATGCCAGAACATATTCATTCGGTCTGAAACCGACAGATCTAGAGCCTCGATGCACCGTAAGTGTCCACAAAACACTTCTCTTCATATAGCCTAAAAGTGAAGTAAAATTAGTAATTTAATATTTCGCACATGAAAGTTAGACAGTGTTTAACCGAGCTTACATAGCTTCTGCCTTTTGTGGGTGCATTTCTATATTATATAATTCTTTGAATATTACACATCTGCTGAAATTGCCAGAGTTTTGGTCAGAATAGACAATAGGCTATCCATCAAAACACTGAACACTTAAATTAGTTTGATGAATAGGTTAGTAGTAATTGAAATAAATATAGAAATTTGGCCTGTGTATTAGGTTACACACGCTGACATTAAGCTTCATCCGCGTTCAGGCCTGTAGTGACTGAATTGTTTTTTTTTTAACAATAAAGTCAAAAGGCTGATATTTTCAATTGCATTTTATTTTGAAGGATTTAAAACTTAATGCAATATGACTTACGTTTTCACACAAGACACTTTTCTTAAGTTGGTGTTTGTATCAACATATAGCCTAAAACTAGAATTAGATGCAAAGTTAGTGTTTTATTTTTTGCACTTGGAAGTTAAACGGTGTTCAAATCTCTGTAGTTATCTGCCAATTCGGTGCAGGAAAGCAAATTTGTCACTGTTTGTTTTGTCAGAATAAGGCTATCCACCAAGACACTGAAAACTTAAAGTAGTTTAAGCCAGTTAGTTGTAATTGAATTCAAAATGATTAAATATAGAAATTTGGCTTTGATTTGTATCAGGTTACACATGTTAACCTTAACATTCATGTGCATTCAGGCCTGGTGACTGAAATGTTGTTTACAGTAAATAAAGTCAAAAGGCTGATATTTTCAGTGGCATTTTATTGTGAAAATTAAAAACTGATGGATTTAAAACTTAATGCAACATGACAAAATGATGTATAAAAAGTTTGCATAACATTTAAAGAAAATTGTCAGGAAAATAAAACACAAATTAAAAAAACACAAGTAACAGGATCACAGGATTATAGTGAGACACTGTACCATATTATGTAGCATAAAAATGGTAAATTGACTAAGTAAAATTACTAGATTTGGATTATTTATTTATTTGCTTGTAGTAATCAGATAACTAAAAAGAGGTGACTTGATGAGGGAAACACAGTAGGCCTAAGCTTTCCTGGCTTTTATTAAAAATAAAAATTACATTCTGAATTCATTAAAAATATATATTTTTTATAAGTTGCTAAATGAGTTGTAAATGTAGGACAATTTTCTTTCAAACATGTATGCTATATCTAAAAGAAAATGAGTTGTCAGTCGACAAGTTCGACTGTTTTAGGTATAGGCTATTGTTAATCATCACATCACATGTCAACAGCTATGGTCGCTAACTCCTATAACTGCTAGCATAGACAAGTCATTCCTGAACATAACTAGAAAGATGAAAAAATGGCTTTCATAACATAAGTGGTGCTCAACATGACAGAAAAGACTTCAGGTTATAATGAACAAGCTCAAATCAGTCCAATGACTCATTAGAATGGCTCTGAAATATGATGAAAGCCCTTGTAATACTGAATATGGAAGTGGTTTGGCTTCAACAGTTAAAGAGGTAAGCTACTGATTGTAAAAAAGAAAATAAAACACTTGTTAAAATTGAGAATCTCAAGAGTTCACAGGAACAAAGCTACTTTTTGACAAAGTCAGTTAGTTTCCATGTAAAAATATTAAGGCTAGTTTACAGCTGGTACACTATGTTAAGGCACGGTACACATGTAGAATAATATTAAAATATTCATGACCAGGGGCGTTGCTAGACCCAATTTACTGGGGTACGTGCCCCAGTAAAAATCACCAGTGCCCCAGTAAATGGTTTGAGATATGATTGACTTCACATGCGTGTTTATTAAGAGTGGTAATCCCACGATAAAGACGTTAATCTCTATGTGCAAGTGAACCAATGCTGGTAAAAGCAATGTGTTTAGTCAAAAGGCAAACTGACACATCTCTGCATATGCGCATAAAACCATACCCGCGCGCCTTACACACCGCTCCTGCTGGACACTGACGCGCTGCTCTTCTCCCGGTGCAAGTCTCCGTTGTTAACGCACCGAAAAATGTACTTGCTGCTCACGTGCCGCTCATGCGTTGTGAAACCGGTGTAAGAGGTGACAGCATGCAGTGAGTTTTGCAAGTTGAAAAACTAAAGTTTTAATAATATTTAAATTGCCGCTTAATTACTTAATTGCCATGTGTCAAGTCTAAGACAACAGAAAATTCTAATTATAACATAATTTTTGTGTTCTATAGAGTTGTCTGTAGAATTTCATGTTAATGAAATTATTATTCATACAAAAGATTTCTTAAATATTTTTTGCCCCAGTAGAGCTTTGTCTAGCAACGTCCCTGTTCATGACAGCAATATCACAATATTTGCAGCACTTTTTTTCAAATACAAGCAAGCCATTTTTTTGATCACAGATGACATAACATTAGCATGAACACCTGTCAAAGCATGAGAACCATATCAAACACCTGTGATTCACATAATGGAAATGACATAGACAAACAAGAAGTCTTGTCAGTACTGCAACACCACCTTTTTAACTCTGAGACATGGTCAGTTTCCTTAAGATATCATTTTGGTCTCTTTTGCATGTATCTGATTTGCTGGTTAACATAATTTTTAGGCCATTAAGAATCTTTATATTCATGTTTTTTGCCAAATGCATGAAAAGATGCATAAAAAAACCTTAAAATGCATGTTAAAAGAGTTAAAATTATAGTGCATTGGACGTTGCACATGCTCAGTTGAGGGCTGATGAGTCCTAAATGGGTCAAGTCTTAATTTATTATGCTATTCTTCTTGTACTCTATTCTTGTCTTCATAAAGGGTACAAAAACAAATTACAAATTTCCAGTACTTGGAAATGCATAGGTGCCATTATATAATTAAAGGCTTGCCTCTTTCCTCAACAATAATGGAAATATTGACTCTTCAAATCCGTTTTAGAAACTTTGACCTTTAGAACAGTTTTTTTTTCTTTTTTTCATCGAGACTATTTACAACAAACTTCCTGGAAAATAGCCAATGTTCATCATACTTATGACTCACAACTGCTGAGTTGTTCTGGCCTAGGGTTTGTTTTCAATCTGACAAGTACACTGGGATGGGAGATGTCGATTTGGCTCCATTGTCCTTGAACTGTGAGGTTTGCGTCTTCAGTCTCAGTTTATGAGGCAGTGCAGAACTGGAATCTGCAGGTACCTGCTGCTCACCCTCCTCATCTGACAAGATCCTGTGGTTCCCAGGCTGAAGCAAAGGCCGTCCTGCCCATGTGGTGGTTGGTGGGCTGAGGTGCGGAGGAAAGAGTAGAGGTGTGGCTGTAGGAGAATGGACACTTGAAAAGTCTAGGAAATAGGGGTGATTTCTTCGCATGGCCATTGGGTGTGTGGGCAGGAATGCTGATCCTGGATGAGTACCTAGACAGATGGGTGACTGTTGGATCCCTGACAGATTGGAAGTCTCTCTGTCTTGTCTTCTGCCCCAAGAGAGGTCTTTGTCTGGGCAGGAAACCAGAGGTTGTGGTGCCAAAGCGTGAAGCTGAGATAGAGCCCTTTGAGATGGAGAGTAGGGGGTCCCAGGGTTGAGCATACCACATCGAAGCTTCAGTGCCAACAGCTCGGCTCGTAGACGAGCATTTTCCTCACTCAGAGAAACCAATCGAGTCTCTAACATGTAGTCACTGACCCTTCGTTTCTCCCTCGAGCGCTTTGCCGCTTCATTGTTCTTGCGGCGTTTCTCCCAGTACATGGCATCCTTCTTGTCCTCGGGAATGAATTCCCGTTTGCGGCGCAATCCCATAGCTCGCAGAGACATTTCTTCAGACTCTCCCTCATGGTCCCACCTTATTTGTGAGAAAGCAGACTCCATTTTCACCAGTTAGGGCTTTTCTGATTGCTTTTACTCAAGATGCACCTGCTCTCTTTCTGTGTGGGGCACCTGAAGTTAGTCAGATATCAGTCGCACTTCCCAGTCATACCATCAGCAGGTGATTAACCTATAACAAAAAAAGCACAGTTATTTCTTTTGCAGGTGGTCTTGCTGGTTGAGCTGTAATCAATACAATCAGCAAGAAGTTATGAGTGTTGAACTGCTTGAACTTTACCCAGCTTACTAGAGACCAACTTGGCCACAGGTGTTCATTGTATGAACTCAGCTCTGAAATGTTCCTGTCATTAGAGGAATACACGAGGTAACAAAACAACAACAAAAAAAAAATCCCCTTGTGGTGACTGGTGTTGTGTAGTGCTAGTTAGTTGAGTAGCTGCACTCTTGTTACTTTAAAGTATTAACAATTTTTGCAGTTACATTTCTCTGTGTATTAGTATTAGCCTGTGCTTAAAATGCTTGAGCTAGGTTAACAGCAACAGCCTGATGATGAAGTGACAATGAAGTGTTGTCAATGTTGGAGGCGTGTGCAAAATTTGACATAAGTGTGACCACTGGGGTGATTCAGACACGGTGGAAAACCAAATCATCCCACTTGGGGTTCCAGGAACCCCCACACTGTCTATAGGGCCATCTTTTAGTGGGTTACCAAAGGAGGAATGATTGACTGTGAGGCACAGAGAGATCTAATGCGACCAAACACTATGCTACCAACTGTAAGGATCTGCTTCCCGTCTGATGTCATTGACACATTGTATTTGGTCTCTGTGCTGACACTTGTTAATCTTAGCTTCCTTTCCAGACGAAAGGTTAGAAACATAATTTCCTTCCACTTTGTTGTGTGGATCTCCTGTATTATTTTTCTTAACAGCATAAACCTACTGAACTACATCATTAGGTATCATTTGGACACTTGTGAAGACTTCAGTCATGCAATAAGTAACACAATTTCAATGCATGTGTCATTTTGCAAACCCGATATTATTGTGGTTTGTGTTCAGCAGAAAGTAAAGGAAACTCGTAAAGGTTTGGTCAAAGTGCACATTGAGATAATCATGACAGATTTTTTTTATTTCTGGGTGAACTATACCTTTAAGAAACCATCATTTTAGTTCTAGTTTTCTATACGAGTTTATCTAACTGCACCTTTTCTATATGTAGTGCAAAATTGACACATTTTTACAAGCATAGCAAACTAAATCATTTCAAATGCATGATCAGAATCTCCACAGTAGCATCATGGTTTGCGCAGACCTTGAGGTCTTGCGCTGTGTGCGATTCGTTCAGCAAACCCCTCCCTCGCTGTGGTTTCTTTTTTCTCTCATCAGAACCTTTCTCCAAGTTAACAGAGTGAGTGGGTTTTGATGCAGGCTAACCACATCCTGTTCGTCCATTTCTTTTATCTTTTCTGCCTTTTTATGAGCTGGGAATCTGGGCTCAGAGCGTGACAGCAAGGTGCATGTGCATTTACTACATAGTTAAAACAAAAGACTTAGGCCAAGCTACGCATCAATGAAACCTTGTGTGTTTGTTGAATGTAGCAGAAGAAGGGCGTGGTCTTGGTGGGGAGGCAGTGAATTGTGGACGTTCGCTCAAACCACGGCTATGAGACCGAGCCTATTATGTGGTGCTACTCTGACCATTGTTAGCATGCATGTTTGTGCAAACAAATTCAGCTGTATTATGGTGTGAAACAGATTTTCAGGTTTGTACGAGACAAACTAGGTTTCTAGAAGAACATACCAGTGCTCTTTTTCAAATCAAACTTTTTTTTGTCAAATAGACGTATGAGAAACTTGTTGAATAATAATTTCATTATAACACATTTTTTAATCCCAATAGGGAATAAAAATAAATTGGAAAAACAATACTTCCAGATCCATTGCTTCTGAAAAAGTGGGCGATCACAAACGCAATGGTTTTATTTGGCTTTTTTAAATTAGCTGGTCTCCATTATACTCACCCCTCTAACATGCATTTCCATCTGGGTCACGGCACCAACCCATTCAATTCAACTCAAACTTGCCCCAAGCATCATCTTCTTGAGGCCAGTGGATTGAGCTTTACCTCTCCTAATAACTATCCACTAGTTACAAACCCCATAATCCTCACTCCCGTCTGGGTTACACCAACATAACCCCTTCGGTTCTTTCATCAGGTGTCAGTTTGCTCGATTCAGCATGCAGAATCGGCATTGGCCGTGGTAAGAGTACTGGTCAGCTACGAATCATAGCATGAAAACAGAAACTGAAGTGATCAAACTACTAAACCTGATCAAATGACCCAGATCACACAAAAAGCTAGCTGTCATTTCATCACATTTCTTTAAAAAAATTGCATTAGATTAGCAATTATCAGGTTGGTTGGTTGAGAGAGAAGGGTGATGCTGGTTTACAGGCTGGCCCCCAAAAGTGTCATTCCAGGACTCAACAATAAGGACTGCCTGATGGCACAAGGCCAGCGTGCGATACGCTCGGAACAGTAGACGGCATCATTACTGACCCGATTGGGCCAGTTCTGCCTTGTCACTAGTTTAATTTGGCTGCAACTGTTTGTCAATTGCGTGCAAATACAGTCTTCAGGTGCTTTCACACCAAGACATTTGTTTCGGAATTTGTCTCGTTTGCCCAGTTAGCGCGGTTTGTTTTGTATATGTGAATCCTGCAAATGTGCTTGGATCCACACCAAGTCAATCCACCTGAATGAGGTAGTCTCGGCTTGATTGAAACAAACTCTGGAGTGAATCAATTGTAGTGAGAAAACAATACGATCCAACAAACTAACGAACCAGGCTATATCACAGTGAATTAAGGATATGTAATAGCTACATATACTGCTATATGAAGAGAGTAATATGAGTAGGATGGGATGTCATTCCTACCGGTAAATGTGTATTTCATGTCTAATATGAAAGTGAAAGCATCCTGAAATATTACAGAGTGCTGTTAATCCGTTATAAACAGATATTACCATCTGATAGTTTTTCCATATTTTAATCTTATAATATTTTGTATTAGGCCTGTTGTTTTGTTCATTTCTGCACTGGCACCTCAAAAGAAAGATCAACATTGATCTGCTTCATGATCTGACTGCAGTCTCGCTTCATCTGTTATTTCTCTCTATAATTTAAGCCTATAATGCAAACTTCTGGCCAATGTTTTTTTAATAGAATGATTAATTCGACAGATTTTTACAAAACTTGACAGCTGAAATGAGACTATGAGAAAATCTGCCTTCTCATAGCCTCTTCCCCTCTTTATATTTGGTGACAATGTCTGTGGGTGTGTGCCTTTTTGCTTATTTACATAAATAATTAGATTTTTTTTTTTCAAATTTAGTTTAATCACAATTATATATATTTTAATAGTCAGTTCTATTTCAATTTATGCTGAATAAAAAGGTTATGTATTCAATTATGTTTAGCTTTTGACACATTATTTCGACAACTTATTTTTGGTTGGGCCAGTGAAAATTTTGGTAGGGCAAGCACAAATCTTAACCACTGACCCTGCATTCCTTCATTAAGTACATTATTGGTTTGTTTTTTAATACTAACCTTGTTTATAAGTATATAATGGATAGATCCCTCAGAATGGATATTGTTTCTTTACATTTATTTATCTCAAGTTTAGCCCCTACTCAATACATTTTTATTTAAATTGGTCAGTGGAAATTCTTGCACTTAACACCTTTATGAATGTGTGGTTGTAAGGTGCGAGAATTTCCATTGACTAAATTTGTATTGAAAAATAATTTAAATCATAGGTCATAGCTCTGCACAGTTTTGCTCCAACCCTGATCAAACACAGCAGATCCAACTAATGAAGGTGTTTATGACTCTTTTGATCACCTCGGATCAGCTGTTTGATAGGGTTGGAGCAAAACTGTGCAGAGCTGCGGCCCTCCAGGAATTGAGTTTGAGACTTATGATTTAAATGATCAAGAGCTAGTGTTAGTTAGCAATCAACCCCCCTTTTTTTAAATCATTTTGTGGGCCACAGTGGTGAGCTAACCACAGCAACATGCGGTTCTACTCCAAAACTAACCTAATTCTCTTTATCAGTCAACATTTCTTAGTGATGTGTCAAAGTGTAGGTGCAAACGTTTTAAATGGCTGGATGGTTATCAGCAGTGCTATTTGAGTGTCAAATTTATGAGTTCTTTCACATCGACACATCTGCCCTCCTTTGTTAACACATAAGCATTAAGATGCAGTCACAAGTTCTCACCTTGTGTTTCGGATATTTCATGATTATAAGACCTCCATAGTGAGTCTTGTAGCCAGTAATATCACCCTGCTTGTTTTCTGCAGTTAGTAATATGTGAAACTGGCATGCATTTTACACAACTTGCTTACTTTTGGCTGGCATCTTACAGGCAGTTTCAACCAAATCTGTTTGTTGCTAAACATCTAACAGATTTCGAAAGCCCTTCTCTGGGGAAAGGTAAATTTGTGATAGGCTTTGCGTACTAATTGTGGGTGTTTTTTTGTTGTCTGCCAGCCTGCTAATGCGGACATGCACTCATAGCATATGCTAGCAGTTTAGGTGTGGTGATGGTGACATTCTGTGTAGCTAAATATACTTTCTGCCTGCTTTGTCGCTGTGCCACAGATACACACACACACACACACACACACACACACGCACATGCACACAAAGAGAAAGTCAAAAGAAGTTGTTCACATGCTTTTCCCCTTCCTGTGTGAGTATACAATGAATAGAAGTTAGTCAGAAAACTAGAAAGGCTCTTAAAATGCAATTCGCCTTGCAGTGTGGCATGCACAAATATAAAAATCGGTCTAATTATCTGTCTGTCCAACAGTTAACCCTCATACTGCATATGGGATTTAGTCTGGAATGAATTAAAAGTTTTTCAAAGGGAATGAAACTTTGGAAATGGTTTAACACCACCGTTTTATTTGTTTTGTATTTAATACATTTTTAAAGAGATATAAAAATGGAAAAATACTATGCTTCATGTATGAAGTGTCTTTAGGTACTTAATACTGTATTCATTTCTACAATTATTTGTTCTACTTTCTTGTTTAGCCATTTTCCCATGTCTCACACATTTATAATTCAGAATTATGTAGATTTAAACATAAGTATGCCTATTTAACTATTGTAAACATGTATCTATGTATTAAGTGAAAATTAAAGCAAGAAAAAGTAAATCATAAGTAAAAAAATTCAAAAGAATTTAAATAAATTCTATTAATTCCAATTGGATTAACACCTGTAACTCTCAGGTTTTATTACAGATTTTTATACTTTTATACAGCTGAATATATACAGTTTATATACAGTTAAAGTCAGAATTATTATCTCCCGTTTATTTTTTTCCCCCAATTTCTGTTTAACAGAGAGAAAATTTTTTCAACACATTTCTAAACATAATAGTTTTAATAACTCATCTCTAATAACTGATTTATTTTATCTTTGCCATGATGACAGTAAATAATATTTGACTAGATATTTTTCAAGACACTTCTATACAGCTTAAAGTGACATTTAAAGGCTTAACTAGGTTAATTAGGTTAACTAGGCAGGTTAGGGTAATTAGGCAAGTTATTGTATAACAATGGTTTGTTCTGACTTGGGTTGTTCTGTCGAAAATATATAGCTTAAAGGGGCTAATAATTTTGACCTTAAAATGATTTTTAGAAAATTAAAAACTGCTTTCATTTTAGCCAATATAAATCAAATAAGACTTTCTCCAGAAAAAAATATGATCAGACATACTGTAAAAATTTCCTTGCTCTGTTAAACATCATTTGGGAAAGATTTAAAAAAGAAAAAAATTTGAAGGTAGGCTAATAATTCTGACTTCAACTAAATATAGTAAATAAACTAAATAAACCCTTTGATTTTTTTTTCTTTCTTAAAATATTTCCTAAATTATGTATGGGTCACCAAAGGACAATATAACGTAACAATTTTATTTTGGTTCCAAAAAGATAAACATGTGAAAAAATCTGAGACGAAACCTGAATGTGCACGTCATGGGCTTCAGTCACATGATGAATGAAGTCCCTAAACAAATTTAAGTTTTCAGTGGATTTGCCGGTTTAAATTAGCAAATAGTATCAAACCAGAGGACGTAAATTGTAAAATGAGTCGTGAGTTATTCATTTATGATTTTACAATTTTCTTTTTAAAATATAAGATCTATAATTAATTGAGCTATGTCTGAGTAGGCATGGGCCATGCGTAAGTTTGATAACCTTGGATAAAATATCACGGTTTCATGGTATTGTGATTACTGCTCTAAAATATATTCTTTTTAAATGTCTGGGTAAAAATAAGAAAACATTGAGAAACTTTAAGAAACATTACAAATATTTTGGAGCAGTAAACATGTCAGGTTAATTCAAATGAATCATTGACTTCTGCTGTCTTCATTAGTTTCAGAAACACTGCTTTCTTTACAATTTAAAACACTATTTTTGGATATCTTGGAGATACTGTTTCCTAAATAACAAACAAACAAACAAACAAAAAAAAACATTAATAAAAAATCTTACCTTTTAAAACCTTGACTTTTCCAAACCACGATATACCTTGAAAATAGTTATCCCATGCCTATGTCTGAGATAGTCATAGGACTGAGATTTGTAAAAATGTAATACCACAGCAGCTTTTATAAGAAGAGGGCCATGATAATGAAGATAATGAAATGCGTAACCATTTAGTGCATTTTCCATACTAATTATATTAATTGATGTCATGTGTGACAGTGAAAATGCAACGTCATGGCAACAACCCATATATATTTTCTGTAAAAAAACCTGAAATTTTACGTTTTTTGGGGGTGGGGGGTTCCGCCAGCTGGGGTGACGCTTAACAATCGTTAAATTACAGAAATTTATCAGAAGTTTCAATTAAGGACATTTCTGTAATTTAACGTCTGTTATTCTACGTTAAATTTCTGTAATTTAACGGCCGTTATTTTACATTTTTTTCCGGCACACCAGCTGCAGGAAAAAAACATAAAACTACGGATTTTTTTACAGTGTATATTTTTATATATACAGTTGAAGTCAGAATTATTAGCCCCCTTTGAATTTTTTATTTTTATTTTTATTTTTTTTTATATTTCCTAAATGATGTTTAACAGAGCAAGGAAATTTTCACAGTATGTCTGATAATATTTTTTCTTCTGGAGAAAGATTTATTTGTTTTATTTCAGCTAGAATAAAAGCAGTTTTAAATTTTTTTAAACACCATTTTAAGGTCAAATTTATTAGCTCCTTTAAGCTGTATTTTTTTTCGATAGTCTACAGAACAAACCATCGTTATACAATAACCTAATTACCCTAACCTGCCTAGTTAACCTAATTAACCTAGTTAAGCCTTTAAATGTCACTTTAAGCTGTTTAAAAGTGTCTTGAAAACTATATGTTTAGAAATGTCTCCGTCAAACAGAAATTGGGGGAAAAAATAAACAGGGGGGCTAATAATTCTGACCTCAACTGTATATATAGTAGTCAACATTTGTAGTGGATCAAAAATGTTTATTAAAATTGTCCAAAGGCAAGAATAGGTGTTGTTCAATAGTTTTAGGACAACTTTGAAAAGTTTTGATTTGAAACAAAATGTTAGATATATTGTATCAAAATATATAATATTATATGTATAATATATATTATGTAAATGCAGTACTCTTTAAGGTAATGTTAAAAAGCTTCTTTTTTTTTTAAAAGAGAAAAAAAAAATTATGTGAAACAGTTTGAAAGTTGCTGATAATGTCCATTGGACATATGAATATAAAAATAACAGATTTTAATTGCATTCTAGTCTAAATTGTACTCAAAACAAACAGAACATCAAAGACATTCTGTGGTGTTGTTGCTGCCCAAATAGTATAAACCTCAATTTCGGCACGTTGTAACAGATGGTCAACATGCCATCTTTTTTCCAGGAAAATAACAGCTGAAATATTCGATGGCTTTTATAATGTTTGTAGTCAGCAGCATTTGCTAAATGGTATCGAATCCATATTTCGATGACTGTAGTTGTAAGTCTGAAGGCCCCCAGAGGCCTCAGTCAGGCCTGCACCTGCTTCTTACTGACGCTCTAAGTTTAGATGGTGCTTTTCAGTAACAAACTCTTAGACTTCTCCTTTTTGGCGTCCAATCTGTTGCGTTTTGCCCTCACCACCTGCTTCTCTGTACATCTTTGTTTCCTGGCCTATCGTTATTATAAGTTATGTTATTTTTTCTCAGTTGTTTTTTAAATAAGAGCTTCTGATGTTTTCATATAAAAAATAACATCTGTTTGTTAAAAAAAGGTTTCATTCCTTGACATTATACTGTTGCATTGCAGATATTCATTGTTTTTCATGTATCCCAATGTTTAAAATATATTAAACTTCAGTCAGTAATACAGGATTTAAAACTATTATGATTAAAAGATTTTACTAAATGTTGTGGCTTGAAATTTACTAATATCTAAGGGTCAGTTCACCCCAAAATTAAAATCTCAGCATCATTTATACTCCCTGTACTTGTTATAAACTTGTTAGAGTTTCTTTCTTCCGTTGAACACAAAAGAAAATATTTTGAAGAATGCTGATAACCGTTGACGTCTATAGTATTTGTTTTTCCTACTATGCATGTCAATGGTTACAGGTTATCAGCTTTTTTCAAATGTTCTGCAGACGACAGAAACACGTAAAGTGTTGTAACTACTTGAGCGTGAGTACATTGTCATTTTTAGGTGAACTATCCTTTTAAGATTCTGTATTATTATTAGTTACTATACATGCATTTGATCTATTGATCGTGACAAGTCTTTTGTTTGGACGATCAGATTTCGCCAGTCTCATCTGACATCACATTTTACGCAAACTGGTGTTTGAGGTTTATGAATCAATTTACAATCACAATTAATTATAGGCTTGGCATAAGATGCAGAAAGACACAATGCAAGCCGCGGTTACATCAGACATGACTTATCTAATCTTTACTTGAAGTCATCGTCAAGATGCCACACCACACACCCTTACAAAACTACCCACATTTACCAGCCTCACAAAAATCCTTCACTTTTAAAAAACTAAAGCTATCAGTATCCATTCTGCTTATAAAACTAGTGCAAAATTGCATTGTTTTATATAACATGATATGCAGTACCACTATTATATTAAACACCATAAAAAATGCTACAATACAAAGTAGTTCTCAAAAAAGTAACACAATTTAACCTGATATTGCAGAGTTTACACATTTGTGTACTGAATAATTCAGTGCATGCTTTCAGTCTGAGATTAGAAAATCTGAGGCTTGCAATGGCAGTAAACCAAAGGTTACAGCAAACAAGAGTTTATACGGTTCGGTGTCCACATCACCCACCGCGTTTGAGCCGTGTTGAGACGAATATGTTTGTGTTATACTAGTTTGTGTGTCTGAGGAAGCTTTAGGTAAATATCTTGTTCGTTAAAGTAAGGCCAGCGCCATTTATATATATATATATATATATACGTGTATATATATATATATATATATATATATATATATATATATATATATATATATATATATATATATATATATATATATATATATATATCACTCAATTGAACTCATCTCAAATTCTAGAGAAAGTTAAAGGAAGTTTTTTTTTTTTCCTCTTCCTTCTGGTTATTACCTAACACCTTCATAAGAGAGTTCAAAGATGACCAGTAATGGACACACAAAACCCCCGGTCCCTTACCTTCACAGCTTCTCACAGATCCTCGTCCGGTCACCCAGTTTAGACATGACGAAGGATGCTCTTCATTACAGGAACCAGCCGATTGTCCACACATCAAACCCTTGTCTTTCTGAGTGTGACCCCGAGCGCCTCACCTGCTGCGCAGTGTTGATTAAAAGCTCTCCTCTCTGACTCGTGGCTTCTCTTTGGTGTGAAGTGTGATTAAAAGTTAGAGGCTGTCTGTTCGCCTCTTTATGAGATCAGCCCACATGCCCCTGTCTGTGTTTTAACACCGAGCCGATGGGTCTACACCGTGGCCCACATGTCCCTCACATACGTCTTTCAGTGGGTGTGTGATTGTGTGCTTATGAAAAAAAAAGGTCTGTCTTACTGATTGTTCCTATGAGAAATTCTGAAGGTCAGATAATTGTCTCCTTTCACCCTTGACCTGGTCTTTATTGCTCATCTTTATACATTTACTAAAGATATGAAAGCTCTAAATGAAAAATTAAGGAAAGTTAAGGGAGTTTGATGTGTTATGAAAAGATCTAAAATTATCTAAATTAGGCACTTGTGCTCATTCTGAGGTTGGTAATGCCTGTAGACACATCTAATATCTACAATAATGCTAAATCATTGTTTGTTTTTTCTTCAGTATTTTCAGAGTCTTAAAAGATTCATGG